>NC_057414.1:36950647-37083147 GCF_019320065.1 Cervus canadensis
TTCCCTCTGTTCCTCAAAGCCTTCTCTGAGCCCACCAGCCAGCTCTGAACTCCCATAGGGAGCTGACGTGAAGCCTCCACCCTGTGCCGGGGTGAGCAGTCACTGTGCACCCTTTATTCACCTTAGCATCCAACTTCCCCACAGAGGGGTCAGGTACCCCAACTCACAAAGTGGGCACCTGGCCAGAGCAAGGGGAAGATGGTAGCCGAGAACTAGGCTGACTGTGTAATTTATCATCCAAACCAGGAAAACTGCGACAAGGGGAGGGAGAGGGTTAATCCCTGTGCTGGGACAGCACACTGGGACTGTCCCCAGCCATTCTCCTTGTCACATGGCCTATTTCAGGGACTGCTAGCGCTGACTTTCCGGATTCATGCATCTGAGGTTTCATTTTGAACTGAAGCTCCTTGAACACTGAAGACCTCAGTGTTCCTCTCTCGTTGTGACTCCCACCATGCCAGCATGGTGTGGCATCTCCACATTTATTTCAGGATGATCAGTGTCCCACACGGGCCTTTACTCTCAAGTCTTTGGTGTTGTGGGAGGTTCTGGCCCAGCCACAGGGCTCAGCAGCATCTGCAATAGTGAGAGATGGCCTGCAGAGGGCAGCCTCCTCCCAGCAGCAGCCCAAGGGTTATTTCGAGTTCCTATTTGAGAACCACCCCTCAGGGTCCTCCCCTCACCTTGAGGATGTAGGATCGAGCTGGCACTGGGTAGTTGATACCATTGATGGTGAAGATAATAGAGGGCAGGTTATTGACCGCAAAATATGAAATGTAGTGCTATTAGAGAGAGAGGGAGAGAGGTTGGCCCTGGAGATCCTTGTTGGTGTGGAGATTGGGGCATGACACTTCACCTTGGAACCCTGTGGAATGGCAACGATGAGCTTCTGGATATTATTGACCAGTCTTGTTGGGCCAAGGATCAGTGATGTCCCGGTGTCCACAAGACTCACAGCCGCCAGAACAAGCAATAACCTGTCTTTTCATGGAGATGCTGAGACAGTGGAACAAAGTGGGCATCGAGGTCACTCTGAGTCTCCCCAGAGTTGCTCCCTTCCCAACTGTCTCATAAACAGCCCTTTGTCTCTTGCCCTGAATCGTTTCCCTTGCTCTCGACACGTCACCTTCCTTGACATCCTTGAATGCGGTACTTAAATACACCAGGATCTTTTGTACATTGACACAAGCTGGTCTTCCTTCCTAGAAGAGTCCCCTCCCCTTTGACTAGCAAATTTCTTCTCATCTTCCAGGTTCCAGCTTAATTGTCATGGACTCAGAGAAGTCTTTCCCCCGGTATTTATCAGTCTCCTTTCTTGACACGCTCTGTAGAGCCTTCCTCACATCTAGCATGTCCAAAGTCACAATTCACTATGTGTGTGTGTCATTTCTGTGCATCTGCCTTCTTAGGTGTGAGGGCGAGTTTTATTATCATTGCCTCCCTAAAGTGCCTGGCACACAGTGGATGCACAACGCTTGTTCTGTTTAGTGAGTGAATGAAGACTGTGAAAATAATGAGAAACATCCAGAGAGCTGTATCTGGTGGAGAGCAAATAACTGGTCAACCATCTCGCAGGGCAGCAGATTCTCATAGTGGTGGAGAGAGGGGCTCCTGTGAGAGAGGGTGTCTCCCAGCACTGCTCCTACAACCACCTCAGACCCTGAGGCCTTGTCCAGGAAATACATGACTAGCCCACAGAAACTCCAAAGGACAGGTCAGCTTTTGTCTGAGGGTATCACACAAAATTCTATCAGTTATTGCCTCTTGTACTCAGGTCACTCCTGGATCCCACCTTTCTGATTTTCTGTTATAGTTCTTGCCCCACTGTATGCCCAGGTACGTGGGGATATTTTTCATTAGTTGCTTTCACGTCTTAAGACTGCAGCCAATGTCTCTCCACTGATGGGTAGCTGCTGCCTAAGGAGACCAGTTTTCCCCGTTTACTCAGGACTTGCCCTGTTTGTAAACTGACACTTATCTGTACTGAGAACTTGCTTGTTCCCAGGTAGCCCCTGGACAGTTGGTCATCTTATAATGCTGTCCAGGCTGCTGAAATCCTCCCTGATGCTGTTCACCACACTGCAGAGTCCTCTGACCGTGCTCCCCGCCACACAGGTCAGCGGGTGCAGCGCTCTCCCAGATGCACAGACCTCTCTGGACCCTGTGAGGACCCTGGTCAGAGCCCTGGTCAGGAGGCCTGGGGATTATGAACCCATGGGCTGTTTGTGTATCTATGTGCTTGTATGTTTGTTTGTATGTGTGTTAGTGTGTGTCTCTGTGTGTGCTTCTGTTTCTCTGACTAGCTATGCAAGTTTTTATGTGTCTCTGTTTATGTTTATGTGTCTGCTTGTGTGTTTACATGTGTCTGTGTGTCTGTCTGTGTCGTTGTGACTATGTGTCTGAGAATCCATTTGTGTGTGTCTGCCTGTGCCCATGTACAGTAGTGAGAGCATCAATTGGGCTGTCCCTCAGAGGGAGAGGCTTACCAATCCATGTGTACATGCCAGTCACCCACTTGGGTCAATGGTACCCAGTTGAGCTCCCCCTTGTACTAGCGGTGGTCCACCCCACCAAACATCACCACACTGCCTTTCGCCCTGCACTGTAGAGAGGTGGGGATCTTTGGAGGACAGTAGCAACAGCACTGTCTGAGAGCTTTGCTTCTCCACCCATCAAGACCCTAATAAGGTCCCCATCTACAGATGCAGAAATCGAGTCTAAGAGCAATTGAGAACCAGACTGAGGTCAGTTACTGGCTAATGAGTGGCACAGATGAGGTTAGAAGCTGAGTCACCTGGCTGGGCTCCACCCACTATATCTTCTGAAGATGCCCTGGACCTCCTGTGACCTGAGTGCTCAGACACCCTCAGAGGACCAGATGCTGAAGCATTTTGGCTCTCTCCTTGTCCAGCTTGTCATTTTTCAGGAAAATTAAGGCCTGGGAGTGCTAACGCTGTGGGTTCAGGTTACCCAGAGTTGGCTCCAAAGGCCTGTGACCTCTACTGTCCAAAGGGCCCCACGCTCAGAAGGGAACCCACCTCTGCTCTCCCTGTCTTGAAATGCCTAATATTTCTTGAACAAGGGGTCCCACACTTTTATTTTGTGTCCCACACTTTCGTTTTTCACTGGCTCTGCAAATTTGATAGCTGGTCCTGGGCTCACAGTGAAATGCTAATGAGGAAGGAAAGCTACCCACCATCCTTCTCCTTTCTTCCTTATCAAATTCATAAGCAAATCCTATTGCCTTTTCCTCCAACTTGTTTCCTGTTGACTTCTGTTGGTCTTCCTCCTGACTCATCCCCCTAGACCAAGGAGCACGGTTGTGTTCCAATAAAATGTTATTTATAAAAGCCAGTGGTGTAACTAGGTGTGGCTCTGGGGCTATAGTTATCCTGGGTTAGATTATCTCTCAGAATACTTCTTTATCAAGTATTCTATAATTTTCATGAAACTGAAAGCATCTTACAGCTAATTTAGAAAAGGGATTGTCCATCTCAGACTTACTTGCTCAAGTAGAAGGCAAAGACAGGCTCAGAAACGGCACCTTGAGGCTTCAGGTTGTCAAAGATGGGGATAGCTCCAAAGACGGATAGGTTGGGGTAGTTCAACCCAAGATGCCATCAAAGGTACACCCTCACACCCATATTCTGCCATGCTTAGACTTAATAGCTGATCAGTACTTACAAGGTCCCCAATCTGTGGGAGAGAAGAGTTCCCACTTACAGATACATGAAGTGGGGCTATGAGGGGGATGGGGTGCATTGCCATTAGATCCTCAGGGAAGAATTGAGGCTGGGCTGTGTCTTTGGTGGACCTCAGACGGTTAGACCAAACTGGGAGGGGAATTTGGGTTCCATTTGAGAGAGGCTATGAATTTTAAAACATCTGCCTCTCTGAAAGACACCACCTGAGTGAGTCAAATTGGCCTCGTGGCTTCTGTACAAGTGGGGCAACCAACAGTCAGGCCAGGACCCATTGGTGCCCCCTTGTGGACAAAATGAGCCAAGAGCAAGGTAGCCTTCTCTTTGGCATCACTGTGACCTAATGACAGGAATGGACTGCTTTCTCTGTGAGGGACTGTGGATTCTGCATCTGTCCAGAAAGACAGGAGCCGAAAATTCAATCGTGATTGCAGGGATATGTGAAATTTACTGCCTGGGAAATTCACTTTTGGGGATATGTGTGTCTTTGTGTGGGTGTGAGAGAGGAAGAGAGAGAGGTGAACTACTCAAGTTCTTTGGGGAGGCAGTCCATTGGTTTTATTAGACTCTCAAGGGTCCTCTAGAGTGAGAACTCATTTATCAGGCTCCCTGACTTCTATGGCCTCCAGTTTCCCAGTCTGGATACCTGAAGTCATTGACTGCCCTGAGGGTCCCTAGATCAGTTTTATCCTGTCCCCAAACACCCTACAGCAACTTCAGTCCTGAAAAGCCAGCCTAGCTCCATCATTTACCATATGTGTGACCTCAGCAAGGCCCTTGCTGTCTGCACCTCAGTTTCCTCATATGTTTCATGAGCTAATCAGACCACCTGCTATATGGGGTTGTTGCAGGACTAAAACAATTATTACCTGAAAGTGCTAGAACAGTCTGTGAATATAAAAGTGGGTGTTTTTTTCCCCTCTTCTCGCTCCCAGCAAAAAGAACCTTGAACTGCTCATGGGCAGAAAAACCGCAAGTCCCCATCTCAAGCCACTCTCTGGGTTAGCTAATCTGTGTACTCATGTGTCACCACAGGCATTGCCTCCCCAGGGACAGGATCCTGTGGGTAAGATGGCCAATATCTACAGGAGTTAGGCTAGGAAGGGTCCTGCCAGAAGGTCCTGCATCTGTTTTGCAAGCAGTGGTCACTCCATAGCCAATCCTGACTCAGCTTCTGAATACACATTACCCGAATGGTGTCATAAGCAAGAAATTCCTTCATGCTCCCAGATCCATATGCGATGCTGAAGGTCTTTTGGGTAGGCTGGAAGGTGGAAGACTTGTAATGTGTGAACCTGACTAGTGTAGCTGCAGACATAGAGATGAGTGTCATCAGGGCCAAGGGTGCAAAACAGGCTGGCAGGGCAAGTGAAGGATGATCCGTGTACAGACAACCGTGTTGTCTGTACTCACAACAGGTTGTGCTGGTGCAAAAGAGGGAGGGTACCCACAAGTCAGATGAACCTCTGTCAAAGATAACCTGGAATTCCTGAGGGGGTGTTCCAATGGTGATGTTACCCACATATACTATCTACAGGGAGAAGGAGGGAGTAGGTTAGTGCAGAACTGGTTACCCTCTATTCCCACACTGATGCCTCCCTCTGGGTGTCACATATCTCTTGAGATCACTTTCTAACCACCGTGCAGCTCACAGCTTTTGATCACAGAGGTGCTTGCATTTGATATTTTTTGTGTGTGCTACATGGTATGCAGGAAACTGACCCTATAACAGGGCATTGAAGTGGTACCTCCTGCATTGGAAGCGCCGAGGCATAACCACTGGACCTCCAGGACCACTGGACACCAAGGGAAGTCCTGGTGCCTTCATTTGAGATACTCTGTAGTCTCTTCAAACCCAGCCTTAGCATCCCCTTCTCCATGATGTCCTTCTTGATCAACCTCAGCCACTCCCTCTAAACTCAAACCACATTCAATCAACACCACACAGGTGACCCTTTATTTTAACATGTATTTACTCTTTGCCTATCTCTCAGGTCAGCATGGGCATTCCTGAAGACAAAATAAGCCTTTTTTCTAATCTAAATACAGTAACCAATGTGTTAGATTCTTATGGCCTTACACAGAATACAGGTTCTGTAACTTTTTACGGCTGTGATTCTTGCATCTGTGGAAACTGGATTCCTCTGCCTGGGGATTTACAATTGCTTTGCAGTTTGTTCTACCTTCTGATCAGAGATGGTTCACTCTTCATCTGTAACTGAGTGACGCACTTAGTTCAGAAGGAACCTCTGCTTCTGCTGCTGCTAAGTCGCTTCAGTTGTGTCGGAGTCTGTGCAACCCTATAGACAACAGCCCACCAGGATCCCCCTTCCCTGGGATTCTCCAGGCAAGAACACTGGAGTGGGCTGCCATTTCCTTCACCAATTCAGGAAAGTGAAAAGTGAAAGTGAAGTCGCTCAGTCATGTCCGACTCTTAGTGACCCCATGGACTGCAGCTTACCAGGATCCTCCATCCTTGGGATTTTCCAGGCAAGAGTATTGTAGTGAGTCGCCAGTCGCCATTGCCTTCTCCTCAGAAGGAACAAACTCCCTCAAACTAATGACACATCTTTGACACAGAAATGGATGTTACCTGCCACCTGCTAATTTCTGGGCCCGGTCACCAAGACCAGGAGTTGAGGATGAGAGTGCCTTCTCCTCTGGGTGGGGCCCCATGCCCAGGGTTTCCACGTCCTGCAGGAGCCCTGGCCCCAACGTCCACGTGGCATCTCCAAATGAACCCAGTGCTAGGCTAGAGCACCAGGGGCCCTGTGGAGCACCATCCTCCCAAAACACTCACTTCCATGATGCTCCTCAGCAGGGGAATACTTATATTTGAGCCACGAGAAGAAATCTGAGACAGTCTGTAAGCATGTTCCTTCAGGAAATTGTTCAGCATGTTTTTTTCACTGACGGTATTTCTCATGGTCTTCACTTTCATTAGAGGTATTCTTTCACAGAACATTTGACTAAGAAAACAAAGAATCTACAATTAGTTGTCAGTGTTAAGGTATAACTGTCATTGTAATGGCACTGTGTATTTTCCAATCATTTTTATGAGTCACCTTATCATCAGAATGTTATGCATATACCATGGCAAAGACATAGGTTTGATTACAGGTTCTGTTCTGTAATGTTAGGTAAGCCATATGACCATGTGGGGTCTCAGTCTCTCCTCAGTAAAATGGTGGAATGTAATGATTCAAACTCTCCAAATAGAATACTTTGGGGATAAGTGAAGTGATGCATATAAGGTACCTAATAAATAGGAAGTCTCAACAATGACAGCCATTGGCATTGCTGTTGCCATCCCACTGTATCCTTCTCATAGAAACTCAGGGAAGGAGGTAGAAGGGGGATTCCTATCCTCTTTTACAAGGGAGGAATTTGAAATGCAAGAGGTTTGCGAACTGGCTGTGGTCACACTGCTTGTCAGATATAAAACAGTGTATAAGTAGCTCTTCCAATCTTTCTCCAAGTTGGAAGAGAAGAGAGAGTTGAAAGAAGAATCCAGGAGATAGGGAACAAGTTAGGGAAATGTAGAGGCTTGAGAAGGAAGGATGAGTCAAATGAAAAATTAAAAGAAAGCAACACAGAGACAAATACACACACAGAGACGTCCAAAGAGATGGAGAGGAAAATGATAGTGATACAGAGAATCAGACATAGACATATACACACTGAAGTAGAAAGGGAACAGAGAGGACATGTTAAATAAAAGGTAGAAAAGTGCTATTCCACAGGACCACACCTACATCTGCACTGACTCTGCACTGAACAATTGCAAGGAGTTCCAATTTCCATAGGTCATGACATGACTGGACCCCAAGAGTTGTGCAACTCTGCAAATCTACACCAAACCTTGGCACCCACAGTTCCTATAGCAAGGGGCTTATCAATAAGTAAGAATTGAACTTTAACACTGTCAGGGAAATATTCCATTCCCTTCTAAACCTGATGGGTGGAAGAATAATCAGCTGAAAAGAAAAATCACAGAAAGAAATATGATGCGGCTTAAGTCCCCATACTTACATGACTCTGCAGTCTGAGAAGGCAACCAGCCCGAAAAGCACAAACCACTTCATGCTTCTTTCCTGGATCCAAGTACTCAGGGAAGTTCAGGTTCTTAGCATGTAGTGGTGACCGGGAGCCCCTAGTTATATATGCTCTGAAATGCCCTAGTTTAGCCCTTTAGGCCATTAATAGATCTGAAAAAAACACAAAGATAAAATCTGTACCTTCATCAGTATCCTTGGTGAGTGGGCTTTGAAGCTTCTCAGAATACAGACAATTCAACTGTAATCTCCTGCTTGAAGCTTGGCTGGAAAATCAAACAGATCTGCATTGACATCTAAGAAGATGGAGAGCCTTGCCTACTTGGAGAAAAAAACTGCTAAGAACATCATAAAAATGGATACTAAGGGCCATACTCTACATTCGTGGTTTCATGTCATCCTCCTAGCCACTTCATGAGATATGCATTGCTATCTTCATTGGAGAGCAGATTGCTAGGAGGATCAGTTGTCAAATGGCAAAGTGAAGACTTCAGGGACACCCCATGGACATACAACTGGCTTTATGTAGTGGGTCTAGTGGCAGAGAGCAGGGGTTCCTGTGATGCCAGTCTGCATCAAAGATTTAGGGCAGAGCAGTACTTCAAGTACATGGTTTCAGTATTGGAAGAAATGTCATATGCATCCGCAAGATATTTTATATCATGCAACAAACCTACAAGGAAGTACTGTGTGTTGGGTTCTGGGTGAAAGGCTTCAAAGACAAAGTTGATCAAGACAAAAGTAGTCTTTATCTTCTGAGAACTAGCAGTCTAGTTCTCACAAACTCATGGCCAAAGGAGGCAAGAGAAAAAATAGTAGGACTAGGTGGCCATGCTGGACCATGGGCAGCACAGGCCTGACCACTGGGAGCAACCTTTCCTCTGATTCAACCATGCTGGAGAGCAGGCCAGTTGTCCATGTTTTCAAGCGAATCAGAAGGTTGGATATTTATGTACAATCTACTGATTTTAATGTTAGCAACTAATATTTTTTTTCCCGAAAAACCAGTGGGAATGAAATCTCCACAATGATGTGCTGGAATCAGTCTTCAGTCTCTGCAGGTTTTTATTTCTGGCCTAGACTTGGGAGTGCTGTGAGGACAGAGAGGAATTTAATTCAAGTTGGTTGATTTACAAAGAGACTGAATGCATACTGAACATGTTTGTTTCCTTTCTATTTATAAAGAAAGATCATTGGGGACATACAAACCAACAAATTTAACTGCTGAAGATAAATGGATATATTTCTGATAAAATTTCCCCATAGGGTCTATGCCTTGAAAAATTTTGTCTACCAAAGCAAACATACAAAAAATAATTTTGAAATGTCTTCACAATCAAAGAAGACAGAACAACTGTGGCAGCCAAAGTAAAGACAATCGTGTTTAATGACTCATGCAGGACTCCCAGGGCCTATTCCTGCATGAGATCTATCCACACCTATCCCTTGAATACAGCAGAAGCCTCTCCTGTCGCCAGGTGTGTTTAGATGGGGCACTGTGACTTAATCCTCACTTTTGCATATTGTTTAAATTCAGTTTTGGTGGTTAAATCGGAACAGGGGGAATATGACGTCACTGACAAATGAAACACATATATGCCCTTTGAACTATGTGTTGGAGAAGACTCTTGAGAGTCCCTTGGACTGCAAGGAGATCAAACCAGTCCATCCTCAAGGAAATCAGTCCTGAATATTCACCGGAAAGATGGATGCTGAAGCTGAATCTCCAATTATTTGCCCACCTGATGGGAAGAACTAACTCAACATGAAAGACCCTGATGTTAGGACAGATTGAAGGCAGGAGGAGAAGGAGAAGACAGAAGATGAGATGGTTGGATGGCATCACCAAGTTGATGTACATGAACTTGAGCAAGCTCTGGGAGTTGGTGATGGATGAGGAAGACTTGCATACTGCAGTCCAAGTCGTTACAAACAGATGGACATGACTGAGCGACTGAACTGAACTGTACAAATACAGAACAAAGACTGATAAATCTAATTGCATCAAGTTGGTGACTAGATGCCCATAACAACACATTACTTAAGTGGCTTTAAAATTCAGAATTATGACTACATTCAGAGTGGAATATCTCATAAGGAAAAACAAAAATACTGCCCACCCAAAACAAAAGAAAACCAAAAGAAAAACAGGAAAGAAATCTGAAACTGTATTCAACAACTTATTGTTCTTCATATTGCTTCTGCTATTGTGACAGAATCAGATGTATGTTAACAGGTAAAAGCAAAACAATAATTAAAACTAATGTACTGAAGTAAGCCTTTCAGTGGATAGAAAAAGAGGTTCACACATAACATCAAGAAGTTTAATTAAAACCCTGCTGTCTTAAATCTTGAACGGAAAGCATAAGTTTGTAATTGTTATGGCCACGCTTTCTGGGAAACAAACTCACTCAGAAGAACAATGCAGATAGTGGAGTGCAGTTTATTACACTGGCGGGCCCAAGGCAGAGAGTCCTCTTAGCCAAGGGCCCCAACCAGCATTTGTGAAAATCTTTTATACCCCATGTGTACATGTCCAAACCCACCACCCCAATCCCTTGATGCTTACAAAGGAAGGGTAAATACAATCACAATAACCCCATCATTCATGTGTTATGTGTTCAAACAGTTAATAATCAATAAGCCCAAGGTTACATTCCAACCAGTTAATAACTGATAACCTGTGCTTACATTCTGATAGATAGTGTCTGGAGGCAGGGGTGATTAGTGTCTGTTTTCTCTTAGGTGATGAGGAATCTGGATATGATCTTCAAGGTTCCCCTGTCCGGAGAGGGTCTTATCCTTCCATTGTCATTCCCACAGGCACTAAGCAGAGAGAGAGTTCAGAGTCCACTGGAGAGGTGGCCGAGCATGATCAGCACAGACAGGCCTGAGATGGAGTCCGGGCCCTATGAATTACTTCTTCATAATAACTAATTATTCCTTTTTATTTTATTTCTTAAGGAAAATGTGTACTTCCTACTCTGACCAATGTAAAGCCTACAAGCAAT
The DNA here is from genome assembly GCF_019320065.1 of Cervus canadensis. Lineage (NCBI taxonomy): Eukaryota > Metazoa > Chordata > Mammalia > Artiodactyla > Cervidae > Cervus > Cervus canadensis. Next base: position 36,961,415 of record NC_057414.1, read on the forward strand.
GACAACTTGATAACAGTGACTATTCTGAGGCCTAACACGTAGCTTCTAAATACATTTTCCATCAGACGATCCATGGATTGTTAAAGAGATGGCTGATTTCAGGACTGGGTCAAGAAATGCACAAAATAATCTTGGGAATTATGAAGGACCAGAAAGCTGAGGGACTTCAAAGACCAGTGGGGACTGGACAGAACGTTTAGGAATCCAAATGAAAAGGCCAAACATCTACCAGTTTGTTGGCCAGAATGATGTTTTTGCTTCTCAATCAATTGTTTATGTTTGTCATAGCTTGCCTGCCAAGAAGCAAACGCCCTCTTATTTCATGGCTGCAACCATCATCCACAGTGGTTTTAGAGGCTAAGATGAAGAAATCTATCCTGCTTTGATCTTTTCTCCTTCTATTTGCCATGAAGGATGGGGCTGGATTCCATGATCAGACTTTTTTAATATTAATTTTAAGCCGGCCAAATAGGTTCAAATGTTAATAGGCAACATCTAATTTGTCACTGTGATAGATTACTAGGGCACCAACTCACCATTCTGAGCACTGAGAAAGGAAAATAATCATCAATATTTATGCTATTTTTGTTTCTAGTAAGCATATGTTATATAACTACAAACAGTTCCAGGAAAACAAGCTAGACTGTCCCTTCTGGGGGTGATGAGAGAGTGATGGGGAGCAGCTATAATACAGATGAAGCCTCACTCACTGGCCTGCAGCTCACCTCCTGCTGTGGAGGTCTGGTTCCTAGTAGACCTAGGACTGGTACTGGTCCTGGCCCACTGTGCTGGTACTGTGGACTCCTGCTCTAAACCCAATAGTGGGACATTCTGTAAGACAAACCACCCTGCTTCCTCCCAGTTTCTGAACAAATAAATGGCATTAAAATTGGGAGAGGAACAGTTATTTTGCCTTAAAGAACAACCAAGTGCAACAAATGAGTACATTCTTTCAATAAACTGTGAAAACTGCTTTTTGTGAATCAAGGAAATTTATACATGGACTGGATATTAGATGTTAATTTTATTGGGAACAAAAGAGCATTTTTTTTTCACATCCTATCATTTTACCCAAAATACTCATTATGTACATTCTGTGACATGTTCATCTTGTCCCTAAAATACTTCAGGAAAAATGAATAAAGAGAATGAAATGAGGGTCTGTCTTGATTTAAAAACAGATCTGCAGAGCTGCTATGGATTGAACTGTGTCCACCCTTGACTGCCAATGTGATGGTATTAGGAAGTAGGACCTTTGGGAGACACACAAGTTGACATGGGCTTTTGATGGTGGTCCCTCATGATGAGATTAGCCTCTCCCTCTTTTTCTTTCTTATTCTCCCTCTTCCTCCTTCCCTTCCCCCACCAAAGTGAGAACATAGAAAAAAGAGAAAGACCTGATACAAGTCAAAAATGCCTTCACCGGGAATTCAATGTCCACCACCTGGATGTTGCATAGTCTCCAGTCTATGACAACCTGTGTGACTGAGAAATTAGTTTTGTAGTTATTGATGCTGGATGATGAAATATAGGGTTCATGACACTCTTCTTGCTTATACTTCTTATGTTTGAAATCATTTTAGTAAGAAGTTTATGGAATGAAGTTTCTCTCTTAGTGATACCCTGAGGGGCCCAAGATAGCAGATTCAGGCAGGTCTCCGATGAGTGAGTCATTGGAAAACCACTGCTCTTTACTCCAACTCTTCTCTTGTCAGTTGAAAACCATCCCCCCACACCTGACAACCTTACCTCCAACGCTATCTGCATCTCCACTCCCCTGCTAAGCTACTGAGTCATCTAGATGTAGGTCTTGATGACTCAGGACAGGGTCTGGAAGCAGAAGGAATGTGGACATTTTTAGAAAGAATGAACTGGGCAGACCCCTCCTTGGTTTTCCCTTCTTTAGTGTCATCTTCAGGTAAGGGATTGGGCCTGGGTAGGGAGTGAGCCACAAGTGGGACTGTGTAGATATCTGCAGGTGAAGGGAGGAGGAATTCAGAACCCAGTAACCAAGAGGTGGGCAGCTTGCACAAGACTGAGGAGGGAAAGAAGAAGCACTGGGGAAAACAGTGCCTACCAGACGGCCAGACCTACATGAGTCCTCCGGTTAAATGTTGAGGTCACGTCCTTCCTGCTGGAATTCCTACATCAGATGTAGAGGGGATAGAGCTGTACTCGCTGCTAATGAGTCATGGGAAGAGGGACAGCCTCCCCCAGGGGCCCTTTGGTTCCACTATAACTATGGGCATCATCCCAAGCCAGAGAGCAAATGGCAGGTCATCCAAAAGATGACCTACTTTAAATAGTATTTAAAATACTACAAAATTTGTCTAAGAGTCTTGGCATATCTTGCTCCCAGAGTTTTTTAGGAGAGATGATTCACCAGCTTAATTTGGGTTTCTGCTGAGGAATCTACAAGCTTCCCCATTGGTAGCTTCTAACTTATAACTACCTGATCTCATCCCACAGAACCCAAGTGATGGTAAGTTCCAGTGGGCAAGGCCTCTAAGGTCCTCGGTGTCACAGCAGCTGTGTGCCAAGTGGTCTGCCACTCCCAGTCCTGAGCCCAGGACCCATGAACATCACCAGACAGTTACAGCTCCCGGCCCACCAGAGGCAGCATTAGCATCCTCAGCAACATGCACCTCTGCACCATTTGTCCACTGATTGGCACTTAGCTTCAGTCTGGAAAAAGTGTTCTGGAGGAAGTCCAGTCTCCCTCATCCAAGAGATGGGAAACTGAACCCTGGGGTGTATGTCTCACCTTAAGGATGCAGGTAAGTTAGTGAAGACTTGGGACCCAGGAACTCTGGTTCCCAGGCTAGGAGACTTCCAGGAAGGGAAAGATGAGCGAAAGCTCAATTGCATCCACTGCTGGGGAGCTCTCAGATGTCTGCAAGCACCAGAGTGGAAGTTCCTTTCCCGTTGCCCCTCAAGTCTGGCTCTGATTTTATCAGCAGACCTGCCTCCATGTAGCAGCAGGAAAGAAATAGTCAGGCTGTTCTTCTGGGTTCCAGGCACAGTGGGGGAGCCCCAGCTCTAGTGACCCCAGGAAGCAGTCATGCAGGTGGTGGCTGACACACTCCCAACTCAAAATCCAAAGAGCTCCCGCTCCTCATTCGCACAACACAGACCCTGGGTGTCTGGATAACATGGACCTGCATTCACAGTGAGAAGCATTCTCTTCTCAGCCTTCTGGCAACTTAGATAAATGTCTTATGTTTCGTCAGGGAACCCCTCGCTGAGCGAGGTGGGGTATGAGACTAGCCTGAATGAAGTGGACCTGTTCCCTCTTTGATGCTCCAAAGAGACCTTAGAGTTTCAAAGGCCTTGAGAGGGTTACAATCACATTTATGTTTTTCAGGGACTTTGCTTTATGAATCTTGTTGGAGATAAAGGACAGAAACACAGAACAAGGCTGGACATCTCTGGGTCCCAGTTGATTGTGAGTTGAGTTCCAGCCACCAGACTTCAGAGTCAGGTAATTATGTCATTCACAGGCCACCTTTGAAGAAGGAATAGAGGAAAGAGTTTTGGGGCAGAAAGCAGTGTGGTCAAAGGGCCGTGGGAATCACACAGGGCAAGATGAAACAAGAGTAATTACTTGTTTCTCTGCTCTATCAGTTTCTTGGAGTTTCTACTCCTGAGAACAAGTACATGGAGATAATCAGAGGCATTGGTGGTGCCCCTGGCACCTGATGCTCCTGATGATAACCAGTTTGTGTACATGTCCCTGAGTCCAGAACCAAGTCAGCCTTGTGATAGACCCAGATTCTCCCTTCTTGGGAAGGCTGTAATACCAAATTGCTGGTAACTCACAACTGAAGTATGGAATGAGGTCATGGTGGTTGACCTGTAGGCCAATTTCCAAGCATGAAAAGATGGTTGGCAGTGGAAGGGTAGCCATTTATTAAGCTTGGTTGCCTTGGTTCTTAGTAGCGGCTACTTCCCACATCTAGAATATTTTTCTCCCAGCTTTTTGCATGACTGGGTCCATCTCTACGTTTAGCATCATCTCAAATGAGTCTCTTTCAGGCTTGCTTTCCCTGGCCACTGCACTCTCACAAGCACAGACCCTGATCCAAAAAGTGCCTATAGACACTTCCCTTTGTCAAAACAATAATTCTAGTTACCAAAGTGGAAAAATGGAAGATGATAAATTGAGAGTTTAAGGTTAACATCTTTATACTACTTTATCTAATAGAGAATCAACAAAGATCTACTGTACAGCACAGGAATTCTGCTCAATAGTCTGTTATGTACCAAATGGGAAAAGAACCTAAGAAATGGGTACATGTGTATGTATAAGGGAATTAATTTCCCATACAACTAATACTAATACAATACTGTAAATTAACTATACTCTTATTCAAATTAAAAGCCGAATTTTTAAAACTGCTTATGTCTAGAGACCCATGAAGTTGTTTAGACTTGCAGGATTCCAGATATGATGCTGGAGATGGCAAAGTGGGTGTAGAAATCTAGACATTATCTGAGGTTGTATTTTCCTGAGCTTTGGTGTCCTTTTACTTCTAGGGTCACCTTTCACTTGTCTTTGGAGGATCTAATACAAAGGCTCGGAGACAGCAGCTGGGTGTTAGTTGAAGCATGAGAGGGATGTGCTAGTACGAGAGTGAAATCCCAGCTCTGAGCCTTGAAACATATATGCAGGTCAGGAAGCAACAGTTAGAACAGGACATGGAACAACAGACTGGTTCCCAATAGGAAAAAGAGTACGTCAAGGCTGTATATTGTCACCCTGCTTATTTAACTCATATGCAGAGTACGTCATGAGAAACACTGGGCTGGAAGAATCACAAGCTGGCATCAAGATTGCTGGGAGAAATATCAATAACCTCAGATATGCAGATGACACCACCCTGATGGCACAAAGTGAAGAGGAACTAAAAAGCCTCTTGATGAAAGTGAAAGAGGAGAGTGAAAAAATTGGCTTAAAGCTTAACATTCAGAAAGCTAAGGTCATGGCATCTGGTCCCATCACTTCATGGGAAATAGATGGGGAGACAGTGGAAACAGTATCAGACTTTAATTTTGGGGGCTCCAAAATCACTGCAGATGGTGATTGCAGTCATGAAATTAAAAGACACTTACTCCTTGGAAGGAAAGTTATGACCAACCTAGATAGCATATTAAAAAGCAGAGACATTACTTTGCCAACAAAGGTCCATCTAGTCAAGGCTATAATTATTCCAGTGGTCATGTTTGGATGTGAGAGTTGGACTATGAAGAAAGCTGAGTGCCGACAAATTGATGCTTTTGAACTGTGGTGTTGGAGAAGACTCTTGAGAGTCCCTTGGACTGCAAGGAGATCCAACCAGTCCATCCTAAAGAAGATCAGTCCTGGATGTTCTTTGGAAGGACTGATGCTGAAGCTGAAACTCCAGTGCTTTGGCCACCTCGTGCGAAGAGTTGACTCATTGGAAAAGACCCTGATGCTGGGACAGATTGGGGGCAGGAGGAGAAGGGGATGACAAACAATGAGATGGTTGGATGGCATCACTGACTTGATGGACATGGGTTTGAGTAAACCCCGGGAGTTGGTGATGGACAGGGAGGCCTGGTGTGCTGCGATTCATGGGGTCGCAAAGTGTCAGACACGACTGAGTGACTGAATTGAATGACTGACTGACTGACTGACTGAGCCTTGGGTTGGGGCACAACTTATGTCCCAAGTTCCCTGGGAAAACAGGCTGTAGCTTCCCTCGTCATGACTTGCATGAAATCAGACCCAGATTGGTTTCTTCCTTTTTCATGTCCTGCTTCCCCTGAGACCTCACTGATTTCTTGAGGAGAAAACTTTTTTAATATAAATTCATTTATTTTAATGGAGGCTAATTACTTTACAATATTGTAGTGGTTTTGCCATGCATGGACATGAATCCACCACAGGTGTACATTTGTTCCCCATCCTTAACCCCCCCTCCCACCTCCCTCCCCATCCCATCCTTCTGGGTCATCCCAGTACACCATCCCCAAGCACCCTATCTCATTCGTCAAACCTGGACTGGTGATCCGTTTCACATATGATAATATACATGTTTCAATGCCATTCTCCGAAATCATCCCACCCTCACCCTTTCCTACAGAGTCCAAAAGACTGTTCTATACATCTGTGTCTCTTTTGCTGTCTCACATATAGGGTTATCATTACCATCTTTCTAAATTCCATATATATGTGTTAGTATGCTGTACTGGTGTATTTCTTTCTGGCTTACTTCACTCTGTATAATAGGCTGCAGTTTCACCCACCTCATTAGAACTGATTCAAATGTATTCCTTTTAATGGCTGAGTAATATTCCATTGTGTATATGTACCACGGCTTTCTTATTCATTCATCTGCTGATGGACATCTATGTTCCTTCCATGTCCTGGTTTTTATAAACAGTGCTGTGATGAACTTTGGGATACATGTGTCTCTTTCAATTCTGGCTTCCTTGGAGTGTATGCCCAGCAGTGGGATTGCTGGGTCATATGGCAGTTCTAGTCCCAGTTTTTAAAGAAATCGCCACAGTGTTCTCCAGAGTGGCTGTACTAGTTTGCATTCCCACCAACAGTGTAAGAGGGTTCCCTTTCCTCCACACCCTCTCCAGCATTTATTGCTTGTAGGCTTTTGGATAGCAGCCATTCTGACTGGCATGAAATGGTACCTCATTGTGGTTTTGATTTGCCTTTCTCTGATAATGAGCAATGTTGAGCATCTTTTCATGTGTTTGTTAGCCATCTGTATGTCTTCGTTGGAGAAATGTCTGTTTAGTTCTTTGACCCATTTTTTGATTGGGTCGTTTATTTTTCTGGAGTTAAGCTGCAGGAGTTGCTTGTATATTTTTGAGATGAATTCTTTGTCCATTGCTTCATTTGCTATTATGTTATCCCAATCTGAAGGATGTATTTTCACCTTGCTATAGTTTCCTTTGTTATGCAAAAGATTTTAAGTTTAATTAGGTCCCATTTGTTTAGTTTTGCTTTTATTTCCAATATTCTGGGAGGTGGGTCATAGAGGATCTTGCTGTGATTTATGTCAGAGAGGGTTTTGCCTATGTTCTCCTCTAGGAGTTTTATAGCTTCTGGTCTTATATTTAGATCTTTAACCCATTTTGAGTTTATTTTTGTGTATGGTGTTAGAAAGTGTTCTAGTTTCATTCTTTTACAAGTGGTTGACCAGTTTTCCCAGAAACATTTGTTAAAGAGGTTTTCTTTTCTCCATTGTATATTCTTCCCTCTTTTGTTGAAGATAAGGTGTCCAGAGCTGTGTGGATTTATCTCTGGGCTTTCTATTTTGTTTCACTGACATATATTTATGTCTTTGTGCCACTACAATACTGTCTTAATGACTGTAGCTTTGTAGCAGAGCCTCAAGTCAAGACGGTTGATTCCTCCAGTTCCATTTTCTTCTCTCAAGATTGCTTTGGCTCTTCAAGGTTTTTTTTATTTCCATACAAATTGCAAAATTATTTATTCTAGTTCTGTGAAAAATACCTTTGGTAGCTTGATAGGGATTGCATTGAAAATCAATACATTGCTTTGGGTACTATACTCATTTTTCTATATTGATTCTTCCAAGCCATGAACATGGTATATTTCTCCATCTATTTATGTCCTCTTTGATTTCTTTCATCAGTGTTCTATAGTTTTCTATATATAGGTCTTTTATTTCTTTAGGTAGATTTACTCCTAAGTATTTTATTCTTTTCATTGCAATGGTGAATGGGATTATTTCCTTAATTTCTCTTTCTGTTTTCTCATTGTTAGTGTATAGGAATGCAAGGGATTTCTGTGTGTTAATTTTACGTCCTGCAACTTTACTGTATTCATTGATTAGCTCTAGTAATTTTCTGGTGAAGTCTTTCGGGTTTTCTATGTAGAGGATCATGTCATCTGCAAACACTGAGTTTTACTTGTTCTTTTCCAATCTGGATTCTTTTCGTTTCTTTTTCTGCTCTGATTGCTGTGGCCGAAATTTCCAAAACTATTTTCAATAGTAGTGATTAGAGTGGACACCCTGACCTTGTTCCTGGCTTTAGGGGAAATGCTTTCAATTTTTTACCATTGAGGATAATGTTTTCTGTGGGTTTGTCAAATAACGCTTTTATTATATTCAGGTATGTTCCTTCTATTCCTGCTTTCTGGAGGGGTTATCATAAATGGATGTTAAATTTTGTCAAAGGCTTCCTCTGCACCTATTGAACTAATCATATGGTTTTTATCTTTCAATTTGTTAATCTGGTGTATTACATTGATTGATTTGTGGATATGGAAGAATCCTTGCATCCCTGGGATAAAGCCCACTTAGTCATGGTGTATGATCTTTTTAATATGTTTTTGGATTCTTTTTGCTAGAATTTTGTTAAGGATTTTGGCAACTGTGTTCATCAGTGATATTGGCCTGTAGTTTTCTTTTCTTTTTTTTTTTTGTGGCATCTTTGTCTGGTTTTGGTATTAGGGTGATGGTGGCCTCATAAAAAGAGTTTGGCAGTTTGCTTTCCTCTGCAATTTTCTGGAAGAGTTTGAGGAGGATAGGTGTTAGCTCTTTTCTAAATTTTTGGTAGAATTCAGCTGTGAAGCCATTGTGGGCTTTTGTTTCCTGGAAGATTTATGATTACAGTTTCCATTTCCACGCCTGTGACGGGTCTGTTAAGATTTTCTATTTCTTCCCGGTTCAGTTTTGGAAAGTTTATTTTTCTAAGAATTCGTCCATTTCTTCCAAGTTGTCCATTTTATTGGCATATATTTGCTGATAGTAGTCTCATGATTCTTTGTATTTCTGTGTTGTCTGTTGTGATTTCTCCATTTTCATTTCTAATTTGTTGATATGATTCGTCTCCCTTTCTTTCTTGATGAGTCTGGCTAATGGTTTGTCAATTTTATTTATCTTCTCAAAGAACCAGCTTTTGACTTTCTTGATTCTTGCTATGGTCTCCTTTGTTTCTTTTGCATTTATTTATGCCCTAATTCTTAAGTTTTCTTTCCTTCTACTAGCCCTGGGATTCTTCATTTCTTCTTTTTCTAGTTGCTTTAGATGTAGAGTTAGGTTACTTATTTGGTTTTTTTTTCTTGTTTCTTGATTTAAGCCTGTATTGCTATGAACCTTCCCCTTAGCACCACTTTTACAGTGCCCGATAGGTTTGTGGTGGTTGTGTTTTCATTTTTATTCATTTCTATGTATATTTTCATATCCTTTTTTATTTATTCTGTGATTTGCTGGTTATTCAGCAGCGTGTTGTTCAGCCACCATATATCAGAATTTTTAAAATTTTTCTCCTGTAATTGATATCTAATCTTACTGCATTGTGGTTGGAAAAGTAGCTTGGGATGATTTCAATTATTTTGAATTTACCAAGGCTAGATGTATGGCCCAGGATGTGATAAATCCTGGAGAAGGCTCCATGTGCACTTGTGAAAAAGGTGAAATTCATTGTTTTGTGGTGAATTGTCCTATGGATATCAATTAGGTCTAACTGGTCTTTGCATCATTTAAAGTTTGTGTTTCCTTGTGAATTCTTTGTTTAGTTGATATATCCATAGGTGTGAGTGGGATGTTAAGAGCTCCCCCAATTATTGTCTTATTGTTAATTTCCCCCATATGTTTAAAAACAATTTTGGCTGCACTAGGTCTTCGTTGCTGCTCAGGACTTCTCTATTTGCAGGAAACAAGGGCTACTCTGTAATTGCAGTGCATTGGATTTTCAATCCTGTGCTCCTCTTGATGCAGATCACAAGCTCTAGGGCACTCAGGCTCAGTAGTTGTGGTCCACTGGTTTAGTTGCCCTGGGGCATTTGCAATCTTCCCAAACCAGGTCTCAAACACATATCTTAAGCACTGGATCAAAAAGGAAAACACTTTGGAAGGAATTTGAAATACATCACTTTTACAGGAAACTTGCCACCATGGCTTATTTTTAAGTAGGCCTATAGAGGATTCTCCACTACTTCAAGCAACCTTCTGAGACGTGGACTGATTCACGTTCCCCTCCCAAGTGTCCCTACAGCATCTTGACTGTCCTACCATGTCACTTTGTTCTTGCTTGAGTTTCTGAAACCCACACTAGACCATAGCTTCCAGAGGGCAGGGCTGTCACTTGACTCACTTGTAAATATACGTCAGTAGATCTTGTCTCATTATACCAGACTCTAATGTCAAAACAAGGCTAACACAAAGATCACTTATAGTATTATGAGTGTTAGGTTACAGGTTAAACTATTATAATCAAACCTTAAATAACACTGTCTTAAATAGAATACAATTTCAATTCTCTTTCATATAATGTTAGTACGGGTCTCTCCAGAGCAATGGGGACCCACTTTTTTCTTGTCACATCTTCCACCTGTGATGTGACCCCTGGTCTAATATGTCTGCTCCAGCTCCTGTCATTACACCTGCATTCCAGCTAATGGGACAGAAAATAATACTTCCATTTGGAGGTGACATATCACCTCTACTCAAATTCCACTGGCCAAAGTATCTTCCATGGTCATGGCAAACCTGAGGGTGGTGGGTCCACAAAAGGGCAGGGGAATGTGATCCTACTACAGAACATTCATGATGAGTCACAAGGGCCACCACCCTTCATTCGTGTCCCTGTAATTCATTCTTCTTCTGTTCTTCCCACACAGCTCTCAGCCTGTTTTGGCCTGCAGATATCGATATAGATGAGGTTAAAAGAGAGGACATGGTCAAGGGTGGGCAAATGTGGAGAAAACAAGAAAGGAAATAAGATAAGAAAGTATAAAAATGCAAAATCTATAGGAAAGCATGCTTGTAATCATAATTTTGCATTTATACAATTTAGGTATACCTGTGGTTTATGAATCAATTTATAAAATGAAAACTAAGAGAAATGTCAAATATAAATATATTCACTAAACCCAACAAAATAATGAGGCTATATCATATTAAACACATAGTAGTATCAGGATTAAGTATCAGGATGCACATTGTAAAAAACTAAAACAACCATAACTTTAGCAAGATAAACTTGATTTTTCTTTCCCACTGAAACAAAGCTGGAGGTGGACCAGCCAGAGCTTCAGTATAATCCATCTCCAACGTTACATGATTGTCCAATTCAACTGCAAGAGTTCCAGCAATCACAACTAAAATCCAGGCAGCAGTTAGGAAGCAGGTAGGGAAGGGAAGAGACTCATCTCTCAGCTAAATCAGTTCCTTGAAAGCAGTCTTCCAAGATATCCCTCTAGTCTGTTTGCATCTCAAAGTCACCTGTCATGACTAACAGCACTGATGGGCAGGAAATGCAGTCCCTTCGCTTCTGGGCTCATAACTATATAACAAACTATTTTCAATTTTGAAGGAGAAGCAGAGAATAGATCACTTTGTAGGTAGCCACAAGCACCTGCCTTAAGGAACAAACTTTTTCTGAATAGATGAGGCTGAACTGCTGGGCACAGTGTGGGAGCCAGGAGGAAAGAGCAGCAGTGAGAAACAGCTAGATGGATCTGAATTGTGCTCCAGAATAAAGAGGCAGACTGGTCAGTAGAGATCATCTAAGGACTTAAGGGAGGATTAGACATACCACGTGACCCAATTTGTTTTGAAAACTGCTTTTCCTACTCAGGCCCCAAATCTCTCTCAATTCTTCAGCTTCTAAATACCTCGTCTTTTTTACCTCTCATTCTGACCTACCTGTCTCACCTTCCTTATTTCTGTTCATGTCACTTCTCCATCCAGTCATCAGCATTACAAGATCCAGTACTGAGGAGTGAGCAACACTTTCTAGAAGTGGGTAGACACAATGGCATTTTCTACTTTAATATTAGTTTCTGCTGATCAAGGTCTTTTGAAAGGACAGAGATAACTAGAATTATGGAGATTTCACATTTGCTCCTAAATCCCAAACAAGAATGTGACTTCCTTGGACCTGGAGGGGATGCATTCACTTTTGTATCCACAGGTCTTAGTAGAACAGTAAGTCCCCAGTATATGAACAGGTTACATTTCCAAAAGGGTGTTCAAAAATCCCAATTTCTTCATAAGTCCAGCAAAGTTACTTAGGTACCCAACTAAGACAATTGGCTATATATTAGTTTAAAATAGTAGTTTAATAGCTTTATGATACTTTTCACACAAATAATACATTAAAAAGAAACACAAAAAATAAAACAGGTTTAATCTTGCAGTACCTGGATAGGGCATGGCAACCCACTACAGTATTCTTTTTCCTTTTTTTTTTTTCTTTTTTTTCATTTATTTTTATTAGTTGGAAGCAAATTACTTTACAATATTATAGTGGTTTTTGCCATACACTGACATGAATCAGCTATGGATTTACATGTGTTCCCCATCCTGAACCCCCTTCCACCTCCATCCCTATTCCATCCTTCTGGGTCGTCCCAGTGCACCAGCCCCGAGCACTTGTCTCATGCATCTAACCTGGACTGGTGATCTGTTTCAAACTTGATAATATACATGTTTCGATGCTGTGCTCTCAGATCATCCCACCCTCGCCTTGTCCCATAGAGTCCAAAAGTCTGTTCTGTACCTCTGTGTCTCTTTTTCTGTCTTACATATTGGGTTATCATTACCATCTTTCTAAATTCCATATATATGTGTTAGTATACTGTATTGGTGTTTATCTTTCTGGCTTACTTCACTCTGTATAATGGGCTCCAGTTTCAACCATCTCACTAGAACTGATTCAAATGTGTTCTCTTTAATGGCTGAATAATATTTCATTGTGTATATGTACCACAGCTTCCTTATCCATTCATCTGCAGATGGGTATCTAGGTTGCTTCCATGTCCTGGCTATTATAGACAGTGCTGCGATGAACATTGGGGTGCACGTGTCTCTTTCAGATCTGGTTTCCTCAGTGTGTATGCCCAGGAGTGGGATTGCTGGGTCATATGACAGTTCTATTTCCAATTTTTTAAGAAATCTCTTATATTAGAATCTATACATTAGTTTAATATAGTAGTTTAATAGCTTTATGACACTTTTCACACAAACAATACATAAAAAACAAACACAAACAATAAAAGAAACAGTACCTGGATAGGGCATGGAAACCCACTCCAGTATTCTTGTCTGGAGAATCCCCATGGCAAGAGGATCCTGGCAGATTACAGTCCATATGTTGCCAAAGTTGGACACAGCTGAGCAACTAAGCACACCTTTAAAAATAGAGTAGTAGTGCCATCTACTTCACCACTACATTTATGCTTCTGTCAGACAGCGTAGGCTTGAAATAAAAACACTGCACTATTGTCCTCCATACACTTCTGTACAATAAAGTACACAAAGCACACCCACTTCTCTGGGATGTGCCCACGACAATGTATATCAGATCTGTGAACTAACTGATGTGATTGTACATGCAAATGCACTTTTACATGTTTGAAAGTTTTCAACTTCAAGGTTTGTATGTAACAGACTTGCTACACAGGCTTTCAGTGAATGTGTGTAGTTAAGGAACAAGAGAGGAGAGTAAGGAGCTGCCTGTTCTTTCCCTTTTTGCATGTATTATGGCCACTCTGAATAGGAATTCCATTGAGGATAATTGAGGCCCAGTGTATGGGAACATCGCTGCAAATGACGGAGGACCAAGATTCCAGGACGTGGCACAAGAGCCATGGTTGGTTGAAAAGAGACAGGAGTGCAAAATAGGAGGAAACAAGTTTTCCCTGGTTTATGTGAATGACTTGGCAAATATCATCCAGATTCGTTTGTAGTGATTGAGCTGTGGTTTAGGGGAGCAGTCTCTCTTGCTCAGTATGCGCAAAGAGAGGAGAATGAACTGTGAAAATCGAACATGTGCCCCAGGTCAAGTATGTCTGGTATTGAAGAGACGTTAAGTCCTCTCAATTTATCTGCTCCCTCCTGAGAAGAATTATAGTAGTAAAAGAGGGAAGGTTTATCAACCTGCCTGACTTCAGACTATACTACAAAGCCACAGTCATCAAGACAGTATGGTACTGGAACAAAGACAGAAATATAGATCAATGGAACAGAATAGAAAGCCCAGAGATAAATCCACGAACCTATGGACACCTTATCTTTGACAAAGGAGGCAAGGATATACGATGGAAAAAAGACAACCTCTTTAACAAGTGGTGCTGGGAAAACTGGTCAACCACTTGTAAAAGAATGAAACTGGAACACTTTCTAACACCATACACAAAAATAAACTCAAAATGGATTAAAGATCTAAATGTAAGACCAGAAACTATAAAACTCCTAGAGGAGAACATAGGCAAAACACTCTCCGACATAAACCACAGCAAGATCCTCTATGACCCACCTCCCAGCATATTGGAAATAAAAGCAAAACTAAACAAATGGGACCTAATGAAACTTAAAAGCTTTTGCACAACAAAGGAAACTATAAGTAAGGTGAAAAGACAGCCCTAAGATTGGGAGAAAATAATAGCAAATGAAGAAATAGACAAAGGAGTAATCTCAAAAATATACAAGCAACTCTTGAAGCTCAATTCCAGAAAAATAAATGACCCAATCAAAAAATGGGTCAAAGAACTAAACACACATTTCTCCAAAGAAGACATACAGATGGCTAACAAACACATGAAAAGATGCTCAACATCACTCATTACCAGAGAAATGCAAATCAAAACCACAATGAGGTACCATTACACGCCAGTCAGGATGGCTGCTATCCAAAAGTTTACAAGCAATAAATGCTGGAGAGGGTGTGGAGAAAAGGGAACCCTCTTACACTATTGGTGGGAATGCAAACTAGTACAGCCACTATGGAAAACAGTATGGAGATTTCTGAAAAAACTGGGACTAGAACTGCCATATGACCCAGCAATCCCACTTCTGGGCATACACACTGAGGAAACCAGATCTGAAAGAGACACGTGCACCCCAATGTTCATCGCAGCACTGTTTATAATAACCAGGACATGGAAGCAACCTAGATGCCCATCAGCAGATGAATGGATAAGGAAGCTGTGGTACATATACACCATGGAATATTACTCAGCCGTTAAAAAGAATTCATTTGAACCAGTTCTAATGAGATGGATGAAACTGGAGCCCATTATACAGAGTGAAGTAAGCCAGAAAGATAAAGAACATTACAGCATACTAACACATATATATGGAAATTAGAAAGATGGTAATGACATCCCTATATGCAAAACAGAAAAAGAGACACAGAAGTACAGAACAGACTTTTGAACTCTGTGGGAGAAGGTGAGGGTGGGATGTTTCGAAAGAACAGCATGTATATAATCTATGGTGGAACAGATCACCAGCCCAGGTGGGATGCATGAGACAAGTGCTCGGGCCTGGTGCACTGGGAAGACCCACTGGAATCAGGTAGAGAAGGAGGTGGGAGGGGGGATCGGGATGGGGAATATATGTAAATCTATGGCTGATTCATATCAATGCATGACAAAACCCACTGAAAAAAAAATAAATAAGTAAATAAAGGAAGAATAAATAAATAAGTAAATAAATAAATAAAAGGAAAAAAAAAAGAGGGAAGGTTTGCACTATGCTATGGCCTAATTCTTCTTCTGTCCAGTGAACATTGATTTCTAATGCAGTTTCTTTATAAACAGAAGATGTACTTTGTATGATGGAAGACTTATAATTTACTGTCCCATGTAAACCTTTGGGGCTGTTCTGTTCTCAGGCACATGGGGTCCTGGGGCCTGGCAGGCTGTTTCGGCTGCAGAGTGCAGTGTATGGGGATCTGCTGTCGTCTGGGGCCTGGGCTATATCTTCAGTCTGGGTTCACATCTGATGGGTTAACTCTAGTTGGGTTTAATTCTATCATCTTGCTCTTTATCTTCAGTTTGTCCCATGTTCTTTCTTCCCAATTCTCTTTTCATCCCTGACTTCTTTGTGACTGAGTAGTTTTTATGATTCCCTTTTATATCCTTTGTCACTTTAATAGCTATAGATGTTTTCTAAGTAGTTTTAAGATCCATGGTATGCATCTTTAACTTGCCAGTCTATCATTATTACTTATGATAATTATTAATAATTATTAAATTATTTATTTATTTATCTTTTCTTTGGCTGTCTTGGGTCTTAGTGTGGCATGCAGGATCTTCCTTGTGGTAGGGACTCTCTATTTGAGGAAGGCAAGCTCAGTACTTGCAGTATGTAAGCTCTACTTCAGATATGCAGGCTTTGTTGCTCAGTGGCATGTGGGATATTAGTTCTCTGGCAAAAGAACAAACCAGCATCCCATGCATTGCAAAGCTGATCTTTAACCACTGGCCCACTGGGGAAGGCCCTATATTTACCTTTTAATATATATTACATGTTTATCATTTTGGGTACTCTTCATTACCCCTGTAGATATAGATTTCCACTTCCTTTTAAATTCCTTCTGACTTGAGACCTTTTATAAAACATTTATTGCATTGGTCTGTTGGCGGTGATGCAGTCTTATAGTTGTTGTATGTCTGAGAAAGTATTTTATCTTGTTTTTGATATGTGCTTTTTGGGTATAAAATTCTGAATCAATTATATTTCTCTCGTCACTCTAAGACATGGTGCCAGTGTCCTCTGGCTAACATTGTTTCATATGCCTAATCTGCTGTCATTCTCATTTTTTCTTCTACTATTTCTGTTTTTCCTGCTGGTTACATTTTATGGTTGATTTTTCTTTCATTTATTTTTATTAGTTGGAGGCTAATTACTTTACAGTATTGTAGTGGTTTTGCCATACATTGACATGAATCAGCCATGGATTTACAAGTGTCCTCCATCCTGAACCCCGCTCCCACCTTCCTCCCCATCCCATCCCTCTGAGTCATCCCAGAGCACCAGCCCTGAGCACTTTTCTCATGCATCCAACCTGGACTGGTTCTTAAACAATGAATTATGATATGCCTTTGTATAGTTGTCATATTTCTTGTCCTTGAGTTAATTGAGCTTCTGTGTTTATGGGTTTAAAGCTTTCATCATATCTGGACATTTTTAGCCAATAATTATGAAGTTCTTTGCTTTATTCTCCTGTCTTTCACTTCCTGTGGGATTCCATTTACATATATTTTAGTATTCTTAAAGTTGTTTCAAATTTCTGTGATGGACAATTAAATTTTTCCCAAAGTCTTTCCATTCCTATTTTCCATGTCTCAACTTAACATACTCATTATTCTTCAGCTTCATGAATGTAAGGATTATTGTATTAAGCATTTTAATGTCCTTCCCTGCTAATTATGTAATGTATATTTTTAATTGTGTTTATACTAATTGATTTTTCCATCATTATGAATATTTTCTTGCTTCTTGGCACATCTGGAAGAGTCCCCTCCCCTTTGACTAGCAAATTTCTTCTCATCTTCCAGATTCCAGCTTAATTGTCATGGACTCAGGGAAGTCTTTCCCCCGGTGTTTATCAGTCTCCTGTATTGGTCACTTTCTATAGACCCTTCCTCACGTCTAGCATGTACCAAAGTGACAGTTCACTATGTGTGTCTGTCATTTCTGTGCATCTGCCTTCTTAGATGTGAGGGCGAGTTTTATTCTCATTGTCTCCCTAAAGTGCCTGGCACACAGTGGATGCACAATGCTTGTCTGTTGAACGAGTGAATGAAGATTGTGAAAATAATGAATAAGAAACATCCAGAGAGCCCTATCTTGTGGAGAGCAAATAACCGGTCAACCACAGGGTGAAGATGGAGATTCACAAGGGCAGCAGATTCTCATAGTGGTGGGAGAGAGGGGCTCCTCTGGGAGAGGGTGTCTCCCATCACTGCTCCTACAACCAGCTCAGACCCTGAAACCCTGGCTAGGAAATACATGACTAGCCCACGGAAACTCCAAAGGACAGGTCAGCTTTTGTCTGAGGGTATCACACAGAATCCTATCAGTTATTGCCTCTTGTCCTCAGGTCACTCCTGGATCCCACCTTTCTGATTCTCTCAGTTATAGCCCCTGCCCCACTCTGTGCCCAGGGATGTGGGGTGACTTTTTTATTAGTTGTTTTCACGTCTTAAGATTGCAGCCAACCTCTCTCCACTGCTGGGTAGCTTCTCCATAAGGCGACCAGTTTTCCCCATTTGCTCAGGACTTTCCCTGTTTTTAAACTGACATTTATCTGTACTGAGAACTTCCTTGGTCCTAGGTATACCTGGACATTTTGTCATCTTATAACACTATCCAGGCTGGTGAAATCCTCCCTGATCCTGTTCACCACACTGCAGAGTCCTCTGACGGTGCTCCCCGCCTCACAGGTCAGTGGGTGCATTGCTTTCCCAGCTGCACAGACCTCTCTGGACCCAGTGAGGATCCTGGTCAGAGCCCTGGTCAGGAGGCCTGGGGGTTATGAACCCATGGGCTGTTTGTGTATCTATGTGTTTGTGTGTTTGTGTGTATGTGTGTCTGTATGTGTCTGTGTGTGCTTCTGTGTCTCTGACTAGCTATGTTTGTTTATATGTGTCTCTGTGTATATTTGTCTGCTTGTGTGTTTACATGTGTCTGTGTGTCTGTCTGTGTCATTGTGGGTGGTGTATATGTTAGTGTGACTATGTGTCTGAGAATCCATTTGTGAGTGTCTGCCTGTGTCCATGTACAGTACTGGGAGCATCACTTGGACTGACCCTCAGAGGGAGAGGTTTACTGGTCCATGTGTACACGCCAGTCACCTGATTGGATCAATGGTACCCAGTTGAGCGCTCCCTGGTAGTAGGCTAAGTCCACCCCACCAAACATCACCACACTGCCCTTCACCCTGCATCTGTCAAGAGAAGAGAGGGGGATATCTTTGGAGGACAGTGACAACAGGACTGTCTGAGAGCTGTGCTTGTCTACCCATCAAGGCCCTAATAAGGTCCCCATCTACAAATGCAGAAATCGAGTCTAGGAGCAATTGAGAACCACACTGAGGTCGGTTACTGGCTAGTGAGTGGAATAGAGGAGGTTAGAAGGTGAATCATTTGGCTGGGTTCCAGCCACTATGTCTTCTGAAGAGGCCCTGGACCTCCTGCTATCTGAGTACTCAGATTCCCTCACAGGATAGGGTGCTGAAGTGTTTTTGCTTTCCCCTTGTCCAGCTTGTCAATTTTCAGGGAAATCAAGGCCTGGGAGTGCTAACCGTGTGGGTTCAAGTCTCCCAGAGTTGGCTCTGCTGGCCTGTGACCTCTACTGTCCAAAGGGCCCCACACTCAGAAGGGCCCTCCACCTCTGCTCTTCCTGTCTTGAAATGCCTAATATTTCTTGATCAAGGGATCCCACACTTTTGTTTTGTGGCCCACACTTTCATTTTTCACTGGCACCTGCAAACTTGATAGCTGGTCCTGGGCTCCCAGTGAAATGCTAACGAGGAAGGAAAGATATTCACCATCCTTCTCCTTCCTTCCTTAACAAATTCATAAGCAAATCGTATTGCATTTTCCTCTAACTTGTTTCCTGTTGCCTTCCATTAGTCTTCCTCCTCACTCACCCCGCCCCCAGACCAAGTTACTGGTCTTGAGCCCAGGAGCATGGTTGTGTTCCAATAAAACATTATTTATAAAAACCAGTGGTGATGCCAGGTAGGGCCCTGGGCCAGTTATCCTGGGTTAGATTATCTCTCAGGATACTTCTTTATCAAGTGTTCTATAATTTTCGTGCAACTGAAAGCATCTTACAGATAATTTGGAGAAAGGGATTGTCCATCTCAGACTTACTTGCTCAGGTAGAAGGCAAAGACAGGCTCAGAAATGGCACCTTGATTCTTCAGGTTGTCAAAGATGGGGATGCCTCCAATGAAGGATATGTTGGGTTAGTTCAAGCCCAAGACTCCATCAAAAGGTATACCCTCAAACCCGTATTCTGCCACGCTTAGACCGAATGGCTGGTCAGTACTTACAAGGTTCCCAATCTGTGGGAGAGAAGAATGTTCCCACTTACAGATACATGAACTGGGGATAGGACTGGACTGGGGTGCATTGCCATTAGATCCTCAGGGAAGAATTGAAGCTGGGCTGTGTCTTTGCTGGGCCTCAGATGGTTAGACCAAGCTGGGAGGGGAATTTGGGTTCCATTTGAGAGAGGCTATGAATTTTAAAACATCTGCCCCTCTGAAAAACACCACCTGAGTGAGTCAAATTGGCTTCGTGGCTTCTGTACAGGAGGGGCAACCAAGAGCCAGGCCAGGATGCATCGGTGCCCTCTTGTGGACAAAATGAGCCGAGAGCAAGGCAGCCTTCTGTTTGGCATCACTGTGACCTAATGACAGGAATGGACTGCATTCTCTGTAAGGGACTGTGGATTCTGCATCTGTCCAGGAAGAAAGAAGCCAAAAATACAATTTTGCTTGCAGGGATCTATGAAATTACTGCCTGGGAAATTCACTTTTGGGGATATGTGTGTAATTGTGTGAGTGTGTATGAGAGAGAAAGAGAGAGAGGGGTGAACTACTCAACTACTTTGGGGAGGCAGGCCATAGGCTTATTAGACTCTCAAGGGTCCTCTAGAGTGAGATATCATTTATCAGGTCCCCTGACATCTCTGGCCTCCAGTTTCCCAGTCTGGATACCTCTGAAGCCCTTGACTGCCCCCAGGGTCCCTAGATCAGTTTTATCCTGTTCCCAAACACCCCACAGCAACTTCAGTCCTGAAAAATCGGCCCAGCTCCACTGCTTACCACATGTGTGACCTCAGCAAGGCCCTTGCTGTCTGCACCTCAGTTTTCTCATATGTCTCATGAGCTAATCAGAGTAACTGCTATGTGGGGTTGTTGCAGAACTAAACCAGTTATCACCTGAAAGTGCCTGGAACAGTCCGAGAATATAAAATTGGGTGCTTTTTCCCCCTCTTCTCACACCCAGCAAAATGAACCTTGAACTGCTCATGGGCAGAGAAGCTGCAAGTCCCCATCTCAAGCCACTCTCTGGGTTAGCTAAATTGTGTGCTCATGTGTCACCACAGGCACTGCCTCCCCAGGGACAGGATACTGTGGGTAAGATGGCCAATATCTATGGGAGTTAGGCTAGGAAGTGTCCTGCCAGAAGGTCCTACATTTGTTTTGCAAGCAGTGGTCACTCCACAGCCAGTCCTGACTCAGCATATGTTACACTGTTACTCAAACGGTGTCATGAGCAACAACTTCCTTCATCCTTCCAGAACCATATTCGATCCTGAAGGTCTTTCTGGTAGGCCAGAAGGTGGAAGACTCGAGATGTCTGAACCTAACACGTGTAGCTGCATACACAAGAGATAAGTGTCATCAGTTGCCAAGGGTGGAAAACAGGCTGGCAGGGCAAGTGAAGGATGCTCCGTGTATGGGTTATCTGTACTCACAACAGGTTGGGCTGGTGCAAAAGATGGATGGCACCCACAAGTTAGATGAGCCTGTGTCAAAGACAACATGGAATTCCTGAGGGGGTGTTTCAGTGGTGATGTTACCCACATATACTATCTACAGGGAAAAGGAGGGAGTAGGTTAGTGCAGAACTGGTTACCCTCTATTCCCACACTGATGCCTCCCTCTGGGTGTCACATATCTCTTGAGATCACTTTCTAACCACTGTGCAGCTCACAGCCTTTGAGGTGCCTGCATTTGATATATTTTTCCTGTGCTACATGGTATGCAGGATACTGACTCTATGACCAGGTGTTGAAGTGGTACCTCCTGCATTGGAAGCGCTGAGGCATAACCACTGGACCTCAGGACCACTGGACACCCAGGGAAGTCCTGGTGCCTTCATTTGAGAAGCTCTGTAGTCTCTTCAAACCCAGCCTTAGCGCCCCCTTCTCCAGGAGGTCCTTCTTGATCAACCTCAGCCACTCCCTCTAAACTCAGACCACATCCAATCAACACTACACAGGTGACCCTTTCATTTGACATGTATTTACTCTTTGCCTATCTCTCAGGCCAGCATGAGCATTCTTGAAGACAAAATAAGCCCTTTTTCTAATCTAAAAATAGTAACCACTGTGTTAGAATCTTATGGCCTTACACAGAATACGGGTTCAGTAACTTTTTACAGCTGTGGTTCTTGCTTCTGTGGAAACTGAATTCCTCTGCCTGGGAGTTCACAGCTGCTTTGCCATTGGTTCTACCTTTTGATCAGAGATGGTTCACTCTTCATCTGTAACTGACTGACTCACTTATTTCAGAAGGAACAATCTCCCTCAAACTAATGACACATCTTTGGCACAGAAATGGATGTTTACCTGCCACCTGGTAATTTCTGGGCCCAGTCACCAAGACCAAGAGTTGAAGATGAGAGTGCCTTCTCCTCTGGGTGGGATCCCTGTTTTCCACTGTTTCTGCCTACTGCAGGAACCCCAACCCCAACATCCCACCTGTCACCTCCAGATGAGCCCCGGTGCTAGGCTAGAGCACCAGGGGGCGCTGTGGAGCACCATCCTACCAAACTACTCACATCCTCGATGTTTCTCAGGGGGTGAGTAGTTATATTCGAGCCACGAGAAGAAATCTGGGACAGTCTATAAGTACGTTCCTTCAGGAAATTGTTCAGCAAGTTTTTTTTGTTTGTTTGTTTGTTTGTTTGTTTACTGAGGGTTTTTCGCGTGATCTTCACTTTCATTAGAGGTAGTCTTTCACCAATCATTTGGCAAAGAAAACAAAGAAGAAGCTACAATTAGCTGTCAGTGTTAAGGTATAACTGGCATTGTAATGGAACTGTGTATTTTCCAGTCATTTTTATGAGTCACCTTGTTATCAGAATTTTATGCATGTACCATGGCAAAGACATAGGTTTGAATAAAGGTTCTGTTTTGTAATGATGGGTAAGCCATATGACCATGTGGGGTCTGTCTCTCCCTCGGTAAAATGGTGGAATGTAATAATTCCCACCCTCCAAATAGAATATTTTGGGAATAAGTGAAGTGAGGGATATAAGGTACCTTATAAATAGGAAGTCTCAACAATGACAGCCATTAGCATTGCTGTTGCATTCCCACTGTATCCTTCTCAAAGATGCTCAGGGATGGAGGTAGAAGGGGGATTATTATACAGTTTTTCCAGGGGAGGAATTTGAAATACAGGAAGTTTGTGAGTTGGCTGTGGTCACACTGCTTGTCAGATGTAAAACCGTGTATAAGTAGCTCTCCCAATCTTTCTCCATGTTGAAAGAGAAGAGAGGGTTGAAAGCAGAATCCAAGAGATAGGGAAAATATTAGGGACATTAAGAGGCTCTAGGGCAAAGAAGAGTTAAAATTGAAAAATTAAAAGTAAGGAAAAACAACAGAGTTATCTGCAGGCACAGAGACTTCCAAAGAGATGGAGAGATAAATGAGAGAGATACAGAGATGCAGACATAGACAAATACACACCGAAATAGAGAACAGAGAAGAGATATAGAAAAAACTTCAGAAAAGTGCTATTCCACAGGACCATACCTACATCTGCGTAGGCTGTGCACTGAACAATTGCAAGGAGTTCCATTTTCAATAGGTCACACGTGTGGGCCCCAAGAGTTGTGCAACCGTGCAACTCTATGCCATGACCCTTGGGACCCACAGTCCCTATAGCAAGGGGCTTATCAATAAGTAAGAGTTGAACTTTAAGACTGTCAGGGAAATATTCCTTTCCTGTCTAACACTGATGGGTGGAAGAATAATCAGATGAAAAGAAACATCCCAGAAAGGAAGATGATGTGGCTTACAGTCCTCATACTTACGTGACTATGCACTCTGAGAGGGACACCAGCACGAGCAGCCCAAGCCACTTCATGCTTCTTTCCTAGATCCAAGTACTCAGGGAAAAATTGGTTCTTAGCATGTGATGAAGACCAGAAGGGTCTAGTTATATATGCTCTGAATGACCTAATCTTTCCCTAGGCCACTAATTGATTTGATAAAAATACAAACCTCTCAAAAATGTTTACATCCATCAGTGTCCTTGGGGAGTAGATGTTGAAAACTTTCAGAATACAGAGAATTCTACTGCAATCTCTTCCTTGAGGCTCAGCTGGAAAACCAAAGTGAATGGCATGGGCATCTAAGTGTATGGGAAACTTGCCAAATTGGAGAAAAAACTGCTAAGAACATCATGAAAATGAATATTAGGGACCATGTTAGACTTCCGTGATATCGTGTGGTCTTCCAGGCACTTCATGAGACGTTCATTGCTGTCCTCATTGGAGAGCTGATTGCTAGGAGGAAAAGCAGTCAAATGGCAGTGAAGGGTTCAAGGGCAGCCCAGGGACATATGACTGGCTTTAGGTAGTGGGTCAGATGGCAGATATTAGGCACACCTATGATGCCAGCCTGCATCAAAGATTTAGGGTAGAGCAGTATTTCAATTGCATGGTTTCAGAATTGGAAGAAATGTCAAATGCATCCACAAGATATTTCATATCAGGCAACAAACATACAAGGAAGACCTGTGTGCTGGGATCTGGATTAGATGCTTCAAAGTCAAAGTTGATCAAGACATAAGTGGTCTTTATCTTAGGCAAGCTAGCAGTCTAGTTCCCACAGACTCATGGCCCCAGGAGGCAAGAGAAATTATAGTAGGACTAGGTGGCCATGCTGGACCCTGGGCAGCACAGGCCTGACCACTGGGAACAGCCTTTCCTCCACTTCAACCATGCTGGAAAGCAGGCCAGTTGGCCATGTTTTCAAGAGAAGTCAGAAGTCTAGGTATTTATGTACAATCTACAGATTTTAATGTTAGCCACTATTCTTTTCTTCCAGAAAAAAATATAGTGAGAGCCAAATCTCCACCACAGTGTGCTGGATTCAGCCTTCAGTCTATGCCTGTTTTTATTTCTGGCCTAGAGTTGGGAGTGCAGTGGGGATGGAGAGGGATTTAATTCAAGTTGGTTGATGTTAAGTGACTGAATGCATACTAAACATGTTTGTTTCCTTTCTATTTATAAAGGAAGATCACCAGGAACATATAAACCAACTAATTTAATAATGTCCATTTGCTGAAGATAAATGGATATATTTCTTATGTGATTCCCCAGTAGGGTCCATGCCTTAAAAAATTTTGTCTGCCAAACCAAACATACAAAAAAATAATTTTTAAGAATCTTTTCAATCAAAGAAGACGAAACCACTCAAATCTCCTGCTCAGCCTGAGATGAATAGGGCTAGCTGCAAACTGTTACTGCAGCCAAAGTAAAGATGATAGTGTTTTATGACTCCTTCCAGGACTCCCAGGGTCCATTCCTGCATGAGATCTATCCAGGCTTGTCCTTGGGTCCAACAACAGAAGCCTGGCCTGATCACCAGGTGTGTATAGATGGGGCACTGTGTCTTAATCCTCATTTTCACATATTGTTTAATTTCAGTTTTGATGTTAAATTACAACAGGAGGAGTATGACAGCATCTAATAAATGACACACACTTATGCCCTTTAACTCAGCAGTTTTACTTTTATGGATCTATCAAAATGATACAATGGTGAAAATATGAAAAGCCATCTACACAATCTATCTACTGCACGTTGTTTTTAAAAGCAGAATATCTGTAGACCAATTTATTCCTAAGTATTTTACTCTTTTCATTGCAATGGTGAGTGGGTTTTTTCTTTAATTTGTTTCTGATTTTTCATTGTTGGTGTATAGGAATGCGAGGGATTTCTGTGTATTCATTTTCCATCCTGCAACTTTACTATATTCATTGATTAGCTCTAGTAATTTTCTGGTGGTGTCTTTAGGGTTTTCTATGGAGAGGATCATGTCATCTGCAAACAGTCAGAGTTTTACTTCTTTTCCAATATGGAGTCCTTTTCTTTCTTTTTCTTCTGATTGCTGTGGCTAGGACTTCCAAAACTACGCTGAATAGTAGTGGTGATGTGGGCGCCCAAATATTTAGCAATAAATTTACCTAAAGAAACAAAAGACATATATACAAAACCATGAAACACTGATGAAGGAAATCAAAGATGACACAAATAAATGGAGAAACGTATCATGTTCGTGGAGTTGAAGAATCAGTATAGTGAAAATGAGTATGCTACCCAAAGCAATCTATAGATTCAACACAATCCCTATCAAACTACCAGCAGTATTTCCCACAGAACTAGAACAAATAATTTCACAATTTGTATGGAAACACAAAAAAACCCCAAGTAGCCAAAGCAATCTTGAAAAAGAAGAATGGAACTGGAGGAATCAACCTGCCTGACCTACTCTACAAAGTAGGCTCTACTACAAAGCTACAGTCATCAAGACTGTATGGTACTGGCACAAAGACAGAAATATAGATCAATGGAACAAAATAGAAAGCCCAGAGATAAATCCAATCACCTATAGACACCTTATCTTTGACAAAGGAGGCAAGAATATACAATGGAGAAAAGACAATCTCTTCAACAAGTGATGCTGGGAAAACTGGTCAGACACTTGGAAAAGAATGAAACTAGAACACTTTCTAACACCATCCACAAAAATAAACTCAAAATGGATTAAAGATCTAAATGTAATACCAGAAATTATAAAACTCCTAGAGGAAAATATAGGCAAAACACTCTCTGACATAAATCACAGCAAGATCCTCTATAATCCACCTCCCAGAGTAATGGGAATAAAAACAAAGATAAACAAATGGGACCTAATTAAACTTAAAATCTTTTGCACAATGAAGGAAACTACAAGCAAGAGGAAAAGACAGCCTTCAGAATGGGAGAAAATAATAGCAACTGAAACAACTAACAAAGAATTAACCTCCAAAATATACAAGCAGCTCATGCAGCTCAATATCAGAAAAAAGAACAACCCAATCAAAAAGTGGGCAAAAGAACTAAACAGACACTTCTCCAAAGAGCACATCAGATGGCTAATAAACACATGAAAAGATGCTCAACATAGCTCATTATCAGAGAAATGCAAATCAAAACCACAATGAGGTATCACCTCACTCCATTCAGAATGGCTGTCATCAAAAAGTCTACAAATAATAAATGCTGGAGAGGGTGTGGAGAAAAGGGAACCCTTGTACGCTGTTGGTGGTGCTGCCACTATGGAGAACAGAGGGAAATTCCTTTAAAAAGTGGAAATAGAACTGCCATACAACCCAGCAATCCCATTGCTGGGCAGAAACCCCAAGGAATCCAGAATTGAAAGAGACACATGAACCTCAATGTTCACTGCAGCATTATTTACAATAGCTAGGATACAGAAGCCACCTAGATTTCCATTAGCAGATAAACAGATAAGGAAGTTGTAGTATATATACACAATGGAATATGACTCAGCTAAAAAAAATGGAACACATTTGAGTCAGTTCTAATGAGGTGGATGAAACTGGAGCCTATTATACAGAGTGAAGTAAGTCAGAAAGAGAAACACAAATACTATTTATTAACACATATATATGGAATTTAGAATGACGGTAACAACCATTCTACATGCAGGGCAGTAAAAGAGACACAGATGTAAAGAACAGACTTCTGGTTTCTGTGAGAGAAGGTGAGGGTGGGATGATTTGAGAGAATAGCATTGAAAAATGTGTATTACCATATGTAAAACAAATGACCAGTACAAGTCCAATGCATGAAGCGGGGCACCCAAAGCAGTGCTCTGGGACAACCCAGAGGGATAGGGTAGAGAGGAAGGAGGGAGGGGGTTTCAGGGTGGGGGAGGGGGAACATGTGTTCCTATGGCAGAATTATGTCAATGTATGGCATAAACCATCACAATATTATAAAGAAATTATCCTCAAATTAAAATAAGCAAAATAGTCAAAAAAAAAAAAAAAAGGCAAAATATCAACAAGATACCAGAAGTGATCATCCACAGGGGCATGTGGAATAAGTCACAGGGCATCCCAATACCTGGGTATAATGTGGATGGAAGGAGGAGTGGAATGGGTGACTTCAGGTTGCACTATGTATTTAGTTTTAAAAAGAAGAAGGTCCAAAACAGTTCTTATAGTTTGTTGCTTCTACATACACATCTATGTTTATTTTCATTTTTTAAAAATATAAGAATAATCCATAAACTACTGAAATATAATTTACAGATGAGGGGCAGGGAAGTGAGATTTTTCTTGTTTTATACTTTGATTCACAACCATGCGAATGTGTTGCAGAATCAAAAAATGGGTAACTACATGTGTCAAAATTGAGAACAAAGACTATAAGTCAAATTGTATCAAGTTGGTGACCAGTTGCACATAACAAAACATTACTTAAGTGGCTTTAAAATTCAGAATTATGACTCTACATTCAGAGTGGAATATCTTCTAAGGACAAAGACAAACAAAAATACTGCCCATCCAAAACAAAAGCAAAAGAAACCCAAAAGCAGAAAAGGAAAGAAACCTGAAACTTTATTCAACAACTTGTTGTTGCTGATATTGCTTCTGTTACTGTGACAGTATCGTATGTATTTTACAGGTAAAAGCAAGTCAGTAATTAAAGCTAATATTGTTCTGAAGTAAAATTTTCAATGGTTAGAGAAGAGAGGTTCACACATAAAATAAAGAAGCTTAAGTAAAACCCTGCTGTCTTAAATCTTGAACTGAAAGCATAAGTTTGTACAGCCAGCTATATCCCCCCCCCCCTTTTTTTTTAAGGAAAATGTGTGTTTCCTGACTCTGAGCACCAAAAAGCCTAGAAGCAATGACAACTTGATTTAACAGTGACTATCCTGAAGTCTAACACATAGCCTCTAAATATATTTCCCACCAGACGATCCATGGATTCTCAAAGACATGACTGATTTCAGGACTGGTAAAGAAATGCAGCAAGTAATCTTGGGAATCTTGAAATACCAGAAAGTTGAGGGACTTCAAACCAGTGAGGACTGGACAGAAAGTTTAGGAATCCATTTGAAGAGGCCAAAATTGGGACAATTTTAGCATTGCATCCAATCCATTGATACAAATTAAATGTATAAATGTCAGAAATTCCAAATACTATGTTGTTGTTCAGTCACCTAGTCGTGTCTAACTCTTTGCAATCCCCATGGAATGCAGCATGCAAGGCCTCCCTGTCCCTCACCATCTCCTAGAGTTTGCTCAAGTTCATGTCCATTGCATTGGTGATGCCATCCGGTCATCTCATCCTCTGACACCCTCTTCTCCTTCTGCCCTCAATCTTTCCCAACATCAGGGACTTTTCCTATGAGTCAATTGTTTGCCTCAGGTGACCAAAATACGGGAGCTTCAGCTTCAGCATCAGTACTTTCAATGAGTATTCAAGGTTAATTTCCTTTCAGATTGACTAGTTTGATCTCCTTGCTGACCAATGGACTCTAAGGAGCCTTCTCCAGCACCACAGTTCAAAGGCATCAATTCTTTGGTGCGCCACCCTCTTTACGGTCTGGCCGTCACAACTGTACATGACCACTGGGAAGACCATAACCTTGACTATACAAATCTTTGTTGGCAGAGTGATGTCTCTGCTTTTCAACACTCTTTCTGTGCTTGTCATAGCTTTCCCGTCAAGAAGCAAACATCTTCTGATTTCATGGCTGCAGTCACCATCCACAGTGATTTTAGAGGCCAAGATGAGGAAATCTGTCACTACTTCCACCTTTTCCCCTTCTATTCGCCATGAAGTAATGGGGGTGGATCCCATTTAATATTTAGTTTTAAGCCCACTGAAGGTGTCCAAATGTTAATAGACAATATCTAATTTATCACTGTGACAGATTTCTAAGGCATCAATTCTCACTATTCTGAGCACTGAGAAAGGAAAATAATCAGTGTTATTTATGTTATTTTTGTTTGTATGAGGCATAGTTCATGTACTATAAACAGCAAAGGGAACCTTATTTTTATTGAAGAATTTCAAGAATTAATTTAGAAGGAATGGTAGAAAGAGGAAACCTCTATTTTGAAATATCCTCATAAAATGATTTTAGGCAAATGTCATCAATGAATGCTGGAACCGAAAGTGAAAGATAGAAGGGGAGGTATATAATGGATACATGAGGTTGACAACACTAGAATCCATGGCATTTCAGCATCTCTCAAAGTGAGACAGAAGGAAATTATGAGCCTCTTGGGTGGAACCATAAGAAATATATATCTGCATATGAAATATTCCAATAAAATCTTTTGAACTCAAGTATAGATCTAACTCGGAGAAGGCAATGGCAACCTACTCCAGTACTCCTGCCTGGAAAATCCCATGGATGGAGGAGCCTGGTAGGCTGCAGTCCATGAGGTCTCAAAGAGTTGGACACGACTGAGAGACTTCACTTTCACTTTTCACTTTCATGCATAAGGAAATGGCAACCCACTCCAGTGTTCTTGCCTAGAGAATCCCAGGGATGGCGGAGCCTGGTGGGCTGCCGTCTATGGGGTCACACGGAGTCGGACACGATGCAAGTGACTTAGCAGCATAGATCTAACTACCAGTTTCCAGGAAAAAACACAGATAAAGGAATGGAGAAGCAATCCTCTAAACAGGTGGTCCCACAACTTTTTGGCACCCGGGGCTGGTTTCCTAGAAAAAAATTTTTCCACAAACCTCAGTGGGGGGATGTTTTCTGGATGATTCATGGTTATTTCTTTTATTGTGCTCTTTATTTCTATTACTATTACATTGTGATATAAAAAGAAATGACTATACAACTGTCCATAATGCAGAATCAATAGGAGCCCAGAGCTGGATTTCCTGCAATTAGACTGTTCCATCTAGGGGTGATGGGAGAGCACTGGGGAGCAGCTGTAAATACAGATGAAGCCTCACTCACTGGCCTGCTGCCCACCTCCTGCTGTGCTGCCTGGTTCCTGGTAGACCAAGGACGGGTACTGGTCCTGGTACCGATGTTGTGGACCCCTGCTCTAAACCCAATATTGGGACATTCTATAAGACAAACCACCCTGGTTCTTATCAGTTTTTAAACAAATAAATGGCATTAAAATTTCAAGAGAAAAATTATTCCATCTTAAAAGATAATAACCAAGTACAACATATGAGTACATTCTTTCAGTAAACTGTGAAAAGACATCTGTCTTTAGAGAATCAGGGAAATTTGAACATGGGCTGGATATAAGATGTTTATTTTCCTTGGAACAAAATAGTATTTTTTGCACATAATATCATTTCTCCCAAATATTCATTATGTGTAACTTGTGAAATGGTCATCTCTTCCCTTAAATACTTCAGAAAAATGAATAAAGAGTAAAAAGAGAAATTAAATGAGGGTCTGTCTTGATTTAAAAACAGATCTGCATAGTTGCTATGGATTGAATTGTTTGTGTCCACCCCCTAATTCTGATGTTGAAAACTTGACTCCCGATGTAATGGTATTAGGTGGCAGGGCCTTCAGGCAGTAACTAAGTTGATATGGGGTTTCAACAGTAGGGCCCGCATGATGGGATTAGCCTCTCCCTCTTTTTCTCTTTTATTCTCCCTCTTCCTCCCTTCCCATCTCTACCACATGTGAGAATACAGCAAGAAGAGAACTGAAGCAAGTCAAAAAGAGCGTCTCCAATTATTCACCACCTTGATCTTGGCTTCTAGTCTCCTGTCTATGACAACCTGTGAGACTAAGTGAGTAATTTTGTAGTTATTGATGCCGAATGGTGAAATACAGCATTCATGATACTATTCTTTCTTATTTTTGTTATGTTTTAAATCACTTCATTATAAGAGGTTTACAAAATGTCCATTTTGAAGTTTCTGTCTTTAGTGATACCCTGCAGGGCCCGAGAAAGCAGATTCAGAAAGGCCCCCAGGGAGTGAGTGGTTAGAAACCCACCTGCTCTCTATCCCCCTCTTCTGTCATCTGATCACCATCCTTGACACCCAACAACCCCACCCCCAAACCTATCTGCATCTCCACTCCCTTGCTAATCTGCTTGTCCATCCAGCTGGAGAGTCTGATGAGCCAGGTCAGGGCCTGGAGGTAGAAGGGATATGGACATTACTAGAAAGAATGATTTGGACCACCCCTTCCCTGGTTTTCTCTTCTTTAGTGCCATCTGCAGGTGAGAGGCAGGGCCTGGGTAGGGAGGGAGCCACAAGTGGGGCTGCAGGGATATTTCCAAGGGAAGGGTGAAGGAGTTCACATCCCAGTAACCAAGAGGTGGGCAGCTTGGTCAGGACCCAGGAGGGAAAGAAGCACTGGAGAAAGAATGATGCCTACCAGAGGGCCAGACACAGCAGGGGTTTCCAGTTAACCTTGCTGGAGATCATGTTCTTCCAGCTGGACTTCCTCCTCTGGACATGGAATGTCTAGAGCTGAACTCACTGCTAATGATCCATGGAGAGAGGAAACAGTCTCATCCAAGGGCCTTTTGAGTCCACTATAACTGTTGGCATCATCCCAAGCTAGACAACAATATGACAGGTCATCCAAGAGATGACCTATTCAAAATACTACAAAATTTAACAAAGAGTCTTGGCATGTCTTGTGTCCAGAGTTCTTTTAGTAGAGCTGATTCATCAGCCCAACTTGGGTTTCTGCTGAGAAACCTACAACCTCCCAGTTAGTAATTTCTGACTTATTATTACCTGATCTCATCCTTCAGAAACCAAGTGGTGAAAAATTCCAGTGGGCAAGGTATCTAAGGTCTTCCATCTTACAGCAGCTGTTTGCCAACTGGTCTATCCTCTCCACCCTTTTCTGAGCCCAGGATCCATGGACTTCACCAGGCAGTCACGGCTCTCTGTCTATCAGATGCAGTCTCAGCAACACGTAACTCTGAGCCACTTGTCCATTGATTGACATTGAGCTTCAGTCTGAAGCAAGTGCTCTGAACAAGTCCAGTCTCCCTCATCCAAGAGATGGGAAACTGAACCCTGAGGTGTATGACTCACTCTAAGGCTGCAGGTGGGAAGGGGAAGTGCTGAGTCCCAGGGCTCCTTTTTCTTGGGCTGGGAGAGCTCCAGGAAGGGAAATATCATAGAAAGCTCAATTACATCCTCTGCTGAGCAGCATTCAGAGGTCTGCTGATGACAGAGTTGAAGTACTTTTCCCTTGCTACTTAGACTGGCTCTGCTTCTATCAGCAGACCTGCCTTCTTGTAGCAGCAGGAAAACAATACTGGGAGCTGGGTCTTCTGGGTTCCAGGCACAGTGAGGGCAGCCCCCACCTGGAGTGGCACCAGGAGACATTGGTGCAAATGGCACCTGACTCACTCCCAGCTCAGCAGGCCCAGAGCTCCCTCTCCTCATCCACACAACACAGACCATTGGGAGGCTGGGTCACATGGACCTGCATTCACAGCAAGGAGTGTTTTCTGCTCAGTCTTCTGACAACTTTGATGCTGTGTCTTACTGTTTCATCAGGGAACCCCTGGCTGAGAGAGGTAGGGGGTGCTGAGACTAGCCTGAATTCAAGGGCTGTATTCCCTCTTTGATGCTCAAAAAACACCTTGGAACTTTGAAGGCCTTGTTCAGTTCAGTTCAGTCACTCAGTCATGTCTAACTCTTTGAGACTCTGTGAACTCAGCATGCCAGGCCTCCCTGTCCATCACCAACTCCCAGAGTCTACCCAAAGCTATGTCCATCGAGCCATCCAGCCATCTCATCCTCTGTCGTCCCCTTCTCCTCCTGCCCTCAATCTTTCCCAGCATCAGGGTCTTTGCAAATGAGTCAGCTCTTCGCATCAGGTGGCCAAAGCATTGGAGTTTCAGCTTCAACATCAGTCTTTCCAATGAACACCCAGGACTGATCTCCTTTAGGATGGACTGGTTGGATCTCCTTGCAGTCCAGGGGACTCTCAAGAGTCTTCTCCAACACCACAGTTCAAAAGCATCAATTCTTCAGCGCTAAGCTTTCTTTATAGTCCAATTCTCACATCCATACACGAACACTGGAAAAACCATAGGCTTGACTAGACGGACCTTTGTTGGCAAAGTAATGTCTCTGCTTTTTAATACGCTGTCTAGGTTGGTCATAACTTTCCTTCCAAAGAGTAAGCGTCTTTTAATTTCATGGCTACAATGACCATCTGCAGGGATTTTGGAGCCCAGAAGAATAAGGTCAGCCATTGTCTCCACTGTTTCCCCATCTATATCCCATGAAGTGATGGGACCAGATGCTATGATCTTAGTTTTTCTGAATGTTGAGCTTTAAGCCAGCTTTTTCATGCTCCTCTTTTCATTTTCATCAAGAGGTTCTTTAGTTCTTCTTCACTTTCTGCCATAAGGGTGGTGTCATCTGAATATCTGAGATTATTGATATTTCTCCTGGCAATCTTGATTCTAGCTTATGCTTCCTCCAGCCCAGCATTTCTCATGATGTACTCTGCATATGAGTTAAATAAGCAGGGTGACAATATACAGCCTTGAAGTACTCCTTTTCCTATTGGGAACCAATCTGTTGTTCCATGTCTAGTTCTAACTGTTGCTTCCTGACCTGCATACAGGCTTCTTGTTGGTCCTTTATTGGACCGGAACCTGGTGGTCCAGAGTCAATGATGAGAGAGTGAAAGAAGGAAAGAGGCTAATATTCCCTGGGTTACACAGCCGGCTTTTGCACTCCAGGGAATCAGCCAGAAATAGAGAGAGAGAGAAAGAAATAAAGAAAGACACAGGGAACAAAGCTCTGATGGTGCAAAGGTGTTTTAATCAACATGGTGTGGGCATATATATACTGTCTTACAAGGTAGTTATTCTCAGCAAAGATAAAGATTAAAATTCCAGACTTACAAAACACAAGGCAATCCCTTCTAAAGAGAGATGAGGGTACTTATCACCATAATGAGAAACTAACAAAGGAAATGCCTGGATTCCTCAGCCCTGGGAAAGGCATGTCTCTCCTCTTAATTCCTGAATATTCAGAAATTAATAAGGACCAAAGGATTCCTGACAGATCCAAAACAGCACACAGGAAGCCTCCTGTTAAATGCTTCCTGACAGTTTCTCAAGAGGCAGGTCAGGTGGTCTGGTATTCCCATCTCTTTCAGAATTTTCCACAGTTTGTTGTGATCCACACAGTCAAAGGCTTTGGCATAGTCAATAAAGCAGAAACAGATGTGGGGGTTAAATAGTCATGTTCTTTCAGGACTTTGCTTTATGGACCTAATTGGAGAAAAAGGACAGACAACAGGACATGGATGGACATCTCTGGGTCCCAGACGGTTGTGACGTGAGTTCCAGCCACCAGGCTTCAGAATCATGTGCTGATGCTAGCTACAAACCACCTTTGGAGAAGGAATAGAGAGGAAAGAATTTTTGCCCAGAGAGCAGTGTGGTCAGGGGACCACAGGATCACACAGGGCAAGATGAGACAAGAGCGATTGCTTGTTTCTTTGCCCTACCAGTTCCCTGGAAGTTCCACCCCTGAAGACAAGCACACAGAGATTGTCAGAGTCACTGGTGGTGCCCCTGGCACCTGATGCCCTTGGTGATACCCGTTTGTGTACACAATCCTGAGCCCAGAGCTGACTCAGCCCTGTGACAGCCCCAGTCTCCCTTCTGAGGGGGATGAGATGGCTCATTTGTAACACTGTATGGGAAGCGGACACCTAAAACATCCCTAAGAAACAGAAATGTGAAAAGGCAAAGTGGTTGTGTGAGGAAGCCTTACAAAGAGCTGAGAAAAGAAGAGAAGCTAAAGGCAAATGAGAAAGGGAAAGATATACCCAATGGAAAGCAGACTTCCAGAGAACAGCAAGGAGAGATAAGAAAGTCTTCTTAAGTGAACAGTGCAAGAAATAGAGGAAAACAATAGGATTGCAAAGACTGGATATCTCTTCAAGAAAATTGGAGATACAATAGGAAAATTTCATACAAAGATAGGCACAATAAAGGACAGAAAAGGCCAGGCCTAACAGAAGTAGAAGAGATTAAGAGGAGGTGATAAGAATACACAGAACTATACAAAAAGTCTGAATGACCCAGATAGATAGGCATGATGGTGGGGTCACTCATGTAAAGCCAGATTGTGGAATATGAAGTCAAGTGGGCCTTAGGAAGTAGCACTCCAAACAAAGCTAGTGGAGGTGATAGAATTCCAACTGAGCTGCTAAAAAGCCTAAGAGATGATGCTGTGAAAGTGCTGCTTTTGATGTGTCAGCAAATTTGGAAAACTCAGCAGTGGTCACAGGACTGGAAAAGATCAGTTTTCATTACAATCCAAAAGAAAGGCAATTCCAAAGAATGTTCAAACTACCATACAATTGCGCTTATCTCCCATGCTAGCAAGGTAATGCTCAAAATCCTTCAAGCTAAGCTTCAACAGTACATGAACTGAGAAATTCCAGATGTACAAGTTGGATTTAGAAAAGGCAGAGGAACCAGAGATCAAATTGCCAACATTCATTGGATCATACAGAGAGCAAGGGATTTCCAGAAAAACATCTACATCTTCTTCACTGACTATGCTAAAGCCTTTCACTGTGTTGACCACAACAAACTATGGAATATTCTTAAATAAATGTGAGTACCAGATCACTGTACCTGTCTCCTGAAAAATCTGTATGCAGGTCAAAAAGTAATGGTTAGAACCAGAAATGGGACAACTGAATGATTCAGATTGAGAAAGGAGCATGACAAGCACTCTGGTTATTTAACTTATGTGTTGGATACATCATTCTAAATGCTGGGCTGGATAAATCTCAAGCTGGAATCAAGACTGCTGGGAGAAATATCAACAACCACAGATATGAAGGTGATACCACCCTTATGGCAGGAAAGGAAAAGGAACTAAAGAGCCTCTTGATGAGGGTGAAAGAGAAGAGTGAAAAAGTTAGCTTAAAACTCAACATTTAAGAAACTAAGATCATGACATCCAGTCCCATCACTTCATGGCAAATAGATGGGGGGCAAGTGGAAACAGAGGCAGATTTTATTTTCTTGGGCCCCAAAGTCAATATGGGCCTTGACTACAGCCACGAAATTAAAACACACTTGCTCCCTGGATAGAAGAAAAGCTATGACATACCTGGACAGTGTATGAAAAAGCAGAGAATCACTCTGCTGACAGAGGTCTGTAGTATCAAAACTATGGTTTTTCAAGTAGTCATGTGCAGACGTGAGATTTGGACCATAAAGAAGGGTGAGTGCCAAAGAATTGATGCTTTCAAATTGCAGTGCTTGAGAAGATTCTTGAGAGTCCCTTATACAGCAAAGAGATGAAACCAGTCAATCTGAACGGAAATCAACCTCTGACCCCTGCTGTCCCAGCTTTGGTCTCTACCAAGGGTATCCAGGTGGAAAGAACTGATGCTTTCACTCCAATAGTGCCTAACCATGGCAGCTCCAACCAAATGTTTTGCAGTTCTTCCCCTGGAGGAAGCTCAGAAAAGCTGAAGGCTCTATGTATCCTGGGTCCCCCATTGTATGAATGTCAACCTCCCCAGCAGCACTGGAGGCCTTATAAAGGGGTGTGCTGAGCCCTGGAGGATGGGGATGGGTCAGGCATCCGCAGAGGTGGTCGCTTGCCGAGTGGGACTGGAAAGGACCCACCAGGCATGTGTGGCAGAGAGCTGATGACTGGATAGGGGTGGGGGGTGGACATAAGGGAACCAGCCCAGTATAAAGGACCTCACCCAGAATCCCCTGGAGCAGAAATCCACTGACAAAGTTCATCTGAGATGGGACAAATAGAGTCTATTTTCATTACCCCTTATAATCCCTCTGAATGAGGAGGTGGTGGAGTTGATGGTGGCATCATAAACTCTTTCATGGACTAAACCATCCACCAGGCACTATCTTTGGGGCTCCTTCTCTCCAGCTCCAGTCATGTGGTTTTTTTGAAGAAACTGACAATCATGTTTGCTTCAGGGACAGGGAGGGCCATGTGACCTTGTAAAGCCAGTCATAAGACCCCATGGGTCTGCCAGGATACTTGGTCCAGGGCTGGACTTGTGATCTGAGATGGGCCATTCAGAGCACTCCCTTGAACCTTGATATCTCTAAGCTTCTTCCTGGTTAGATGCCTTCAGGATATAAAACCCTAGGGTGGGTAGCTTTGGAGTCCCTCACTAGGTGTAGAAGCCTTAAGGAAGAAAGCTGTCAGGCTAAGACAAAGAAGAGAGAGGGGAAAGAGTGAGGATGAGAAAGAGAGAACTGATGACTTCTGATTTCTTGGGTCTAGTCACTGAGATCTTTGAATCTGCTCTGGTTCCTGTGTCCCAGATCCCCAGAATTCTTCCAGTAAGTCCCCACTTTCCTGGAAGCCATTTGGAGTTGGGCTTCTCTCACTTGTGATTCAGACTTGGTCTTAGATTCTCCCTGATCATTATGCACCTTCCAGACACAAACAGAGGCATCCATTTGTTTTAGAACCATTAAGAGTGAAACCTTTTATTCCTTAGTGAGAATATGATTTGCAGAGCACCAAACACAGTTTACCAGCATCTTGGGCAGGAGTGCCCTAAGTGTGAGTAAGTGTGTATTAGGACTGGCCCGACTGATTCCTGAATAAGTCCAAGCATTTACACAGCAGGAGCCAGGCCAATTCTGTTATTTCCTCGGTCGTAAACTGAGAAATACAGCCTCAGGAAGACGTCACCCAGGATCCAGCTGGATGTGTCAACCCCATAAAAGCTGCTAAGGCATAAGCTATTGGAAACCTGGGGGAGACAGAAATACACACCAGTTAGCCTAAGCCCTTGCCTGCAACCCTCCTCAATATCCAGACCTGGCATACTTCTTGGTTTCATTTCCTTCTTTTGATAAGTATTAAGTGGTTTCCTCAGCAGCTGGGGATGTGAGAGTTCATGCAAAAAGTTAAAGCGCCAAGACATGTGGCTGCCATGAGGAAGGGTGTGGGGGAGGCAAGGATTGGGAATTTGGGATTATCAAGTGAAACTAATATATACAGGATGAATAAATAGCATAGTCCTACTATATAGCACAGGGAACTATATTCAATATCCAGCAATATACTGTGAGGGAAAAGAGTAAGAAAAAGAATATATATACTTGTTTTTGTGTAACTGAGTCACTGTGCTGCACAGGATAACTTAATGCAACACTGAAGATAGCTACACTAAAACAAATGTTTAAAAGAATGAACAAGAGTGGTCACAGTTCCCCTCAGTCTCTGTTTCTTTCAGTACACTGTTCACTGCTTTCTCTGCAGAGAATGCCTTTTCTTTCTCCTACTTTTCCATGACCTGTTTTTTGTTTTTTTAAAAAAACTGTTTATTTTGTATCGGAGTAGAGCCGATTAACAATATTGTGAGTTTTAGGTGGACAGTTAAGGGACTCAGTCATACATATGCACATATCCATTCTCCCCGAAACTCTCTTCCCATCCAGACTGCCACATAGCATTGAGCAGAGTTCCCTGTGCTATACAGTAGGTCCTTGTTAGTTATCCATTTTAAATAGATCAATAGCAGTGCCCACAATACATTCTTTAAGACTGCTCTCAGGCCCTCTTGGCAGCCTTCCTGGACCCACAGTCACCCTCCCTGAAGACTTCAGACTGGGTCAATGACTTACCCTGGTTCTGCCATAGTCTGTGGCCCTCATCACTCCTAACCTGTTCCCAGCACCCCTTTGCACAGCTCCTGTGGTACCATTTGCATGGAATCCAGTATAGATTTGCCTCAACCCAAGCAGGTCTCCTCATTCCTCTATGAGGCTAGAATTACTGAAATTCCCTCTCTTCTTCAAAGCCTTCTTTGAGCTCACTAGCCTGCTCTGACCTCCCACAGGGAGCTGATAGGAAGCCTCCACCCTGTACCAGGGCTGTGCAGTCACTGTGCACACTTTATTCACCTTAGCATCCAACCTCCCCAGAGAGGGGACTGGTACCCCAACTCACAGAGAGAGCACTGAGGCTTAGCTTAGCAAGCGGAAGTTGCAGCCAAGTATTAAGGTAATCATGTAATTTATCATCTCAATCTGGACATTTCTGAGATGGGATGGGAGACTGCTAATCATTACGGTGGGACAGCACACTGCCAAACCCACTTGTCACGTGGTCTATTTCAGGGATTGCTAGAGCTGACTTTCGTGTTCATGCACCTGAGGGCTCTGGTTGAACTGAAGCTCTCTAAGGACTGAGGCCCTTAGTGTTCCCCTCTCCTTGTGACTCCCACCAGGCCAGCACGGGGTGGTATCCCCACATTTATTTCTGGATGATGGAAGTCCCAGACTGCCCTTTACTCTCAAGGGGTTGGTTTTGTGGGAGGCAGTGGCCCAGCCACAGGGGCTCAGCATCGTCTGCAATGAGGTGACCTGGCCTGCAGAGGGACCCCCTCCTCCCAGCAGCAACCGAAGGGTTCTTGCCTGTGTGCGAGCTAAGTAGCTTCATTCATGTCTGACTCTGTGCAGCCGTATAGACTGCAGCCTGCCAGGCTCCTCTGTCCATGGGATTCTCCAGGCATGACTACTGGAGTCGATTGCCATGCCCTTCTCCAGGGGATCTCCTGATCCAGGGATCAAACCCGTGTCTCTTACATCTCCTGCATTGGCAGGCAGGTTCTTTACCAGTAGTGCTATCTGGGAGTCCCAGAATTGAGAAGCAGCTCTCAGGATTGTCCCCTCACCTTATGGATGTAGGCTTCAGCAGGCACTGAGTAATCGATGCCGTTGATGGTGAAGATGACAGGAGGCAGGGTACTGATAACAGGACATGAAACCACGTACTGTTGGGGAAAGAGGGAGAGAGGTTGGCCCAAGAGACCCTTGTTGTGGGGGGAGACCGGGAGAGACCTGTGTCATGACCCTTCACCTCAGAACCATAGGGCGTGGCGTGGATGAGCCTCTGGATGTTGGTGACCAGTTCTGCTGGACCATTGATCAGTGACGTCCCAGTGTCCACAAGAGCCTCGCAGCCGTTTTCACAACCTATCACTCTCCCATTCATGGAGATGCTGAGAAACAGTGGGACAAAGTGAGCATCAAGATTACTCGGAAGTCTCCCTCACAGCTGCCCCTTCCCCAACTGACTCCCAAATAGTCCTTCAGCTCTTGCCCTGACTCTGTTTTTCTTTGCTCTCATCATGTCTCCTTTGACATCTTTAAATGCAATACTTGAATAGGCTCTTTCCTGCCTCAGGACCATGACACAAGCTGGTCTTCCTTCCTAGAAGACCCCACTCCCTTTTGACTAGCTAATTTCTCCTTGTCTTTCAAATTCCAGCTTAACTGTCATGGTTTCAGTGAAGTCTTTCCCCCAGTGTATCAAACTCCTGTCTTGGTCACTCTCTGCAGACCCTTCCTCATGTCTAGAATGTACCAAAGTGACAATACACTATGTGTGTGAGTCATTTCATGTACATCTGCCTTCTTAGATGTGAGGGCAAGTTTTATTGTCATTGCCTCACTAAAGTGCCTGGCACACAGTGGATGCACAATGAGTGAATGAGTGAATGTGAAAATAATAAATGAGGAACATCCAGAGAGCTATATCCAGTGTCTCAGTGATAACGGGTCAAACACACAGTGAAGATGGAGCTTCCCTGGGGCAGCAGATTCTCATAGGTGGAGACAAGCTGCCCTGGGAGAGGGTGTTTCCCATCACTGCTCATTCACCCAGCTCAGTCATTGAGGCCCTGGCCAGATGATACCTGATAGACCACGGAATCTCCAAAGGACAGGGCAACTTTTGTCTGAGGGTATCACAGATATTCCCATCAATTACCGTGCTAGTTATCAGGCCACTCCTGGATCCCACCTTCCTGATCCTGTCAATCACAGTGCCTACTCCACTGTGTGCTCAGGATGGGGGTGGGGGGGTGTAGCTGTTGGTTACGTGGAGTGTCTCTTTTTATGAGTTGCTTTCAGATCTCAAGACCGCAGCCAATCTCTCTACATAACTGGGTAGCTTCTCCCTAAGGAGACCAGATTTTCCCATTTGTTCAGGACTTTCTCTGTTTTTAAACTGGCATTTATATGTACTGAGAACTTCCTCAGTCCTGGGTTCAGTTCAGTTCAATCGCTCAGTCGTGTCTGACTCTTTGCAACCCCATGAACTGCAGCACGCCAGGCCTCCCTGTCTATCACCAACTCCCAGAGTCTACCCAAACTCATGTCCATTGACTCAGTGATGCCATCCAACCATCTCATCCTCTATCATCCCCCTCTCCTCCTGCCCTCAATCTTTCCCAGCATCAGGGTCTTTGCAAATGAGTCAGCTCTTCACATCAGGTGGCCAAAGCATTGGAGTTTCAGCTTCAACATCAGTCCTTCCAATGAACACCCAGGACTGATCTCCTTTAGGATGGACTGGTTGGATCTCCTTGCAGTCCAGGGGACTCTCAAGAGTCTTCTCCAACACCACAGTTCAAAAGCATCAATGCTTTGGCCTTCAGCTTTCTTTATAGTCCAATTCTCACATCCATACATGACTACTGGAAAAACCATAACCTTGACTAGATGGACCTTTGTTGGCAAAGTAATGTCTTTGCTTTTTAATATGCTGTCTAGGTTGATCATAACTCTCCTTAACCTGGACAATCGGTCATCTTATCACAACTCTGTTCAGGCTGAGGAAATTCTCCCTGATCCTCTGTTCACCACACTGTAGGTTCCTCTAACCATGCTCCCTGCCTCACAGGGCAGTGGGTGCAGCCCTCCCCCAGCTGCACAGACCTCTCTGGACTCTGTGAAGGACCCTGGTCAGAGTCCTGGTCAGAAAGCCTGGGGGTGATTAGGAACCCATGGGTGGTTTTTGTATCTATGTGTTTGTGTGTGTTTGTATGTGGCTTTGTGTGTGTGTCTGTCTGTGTGCTTGCGTGTATCTGTCTGCCTAAGTGTGTTTATATGTGTGCCTACATGTGTGTTTATATGTGTCTGTGTGTGTTTATATGTGTGGTTTTGTGGGTGGAGCAGATCTCTGTGTGTGACCATGTGTCTGTGCATGCGTTTGCGTGCCTGCATGTGTCTATGTATAGATGTGGGGGTGTCACTTGGGGTGGCATTCAGAGGAAGAGGCTTACCGGTCCACGGTTATTAGCCAGCTTTTGGTTCGGGACACTGGTATCCAGTTGAGCTTTCCCTTGTAGTAGGAGTGGTCCACCCCACCAAACATCACCACACTGCCATTCTCTTTGTGGCTGTCAAGAGAATAAAAGAGGGGGACTCTTTGGAGGACTGTTATGCTGGGCAGTCTGAGGGTTGTGCTTGTCCAACCAACAAGGCCCTAATAGGGTCCCCATTTTACAGATGCAGAAATTGAGGGATTGAGAACCCAACCAAAATTGGTCACTGGCTAGAGTGGTACAGAGGAGGTTAGAAGCTGAGTCATTTGGCCAGGCTCTACCCACCCAGGCTTCTGAAGAGGCCCTGGACCTCCTGCAACCTGAGTGCTCAGAGACACCCTCAGAGGACAGTGTGCTGAAGGGTTTGGGCTTCCCCTTTGTCCAGGCTGTAATTTTTTCAGAAAAATCAAGGCCTGAGTGTGCTAGGGGTACGGCTTCAGGTCACCCAGGGTTGGTTTCACCTGCCTGTGACCTGTGCTATCCATGGGGCCCCACATTCAGCAGGGCCCCCCACCTCTGTTATCTCTGTCTGTAAATTCCTAAGACTTGTTGGATAAGGTGTCCCACACTTCCATTTTGCACTGTCTCCTGCAAATTGTGTAGTTGGCCCCAGTGAAATGTTAGTGAGGAAGGAAAGATTTCCACCATCCCTCTCTTTCCTTCCATTTCAAATTTGTCAGCAAACTGTGTTACTTTTTCCTCCAACCTTTATCCTGACACCTTCCATTGCTCTGCCACTCCCCTCACCCCTGAGACCAAGCCACTGCTCTTGAGCCCACAAGCTAGGTTGTGTTCCAATAAAACTTCATGTACAAAGACCAGTGGTGAAGCCAGGTGAAGCCCTGGGGCCATAGTTATCCTGGGCTACACAGTCTTTCAGGATACTTCTGTAACAAGTGTTCTATAATATTCATCCAACTGAAAGCATCTCACAGCTAATTTGGAGAGAGGGTTTGTCCAGCTCAGACTTACGTGCTCAAGTAGAAGGCAAAGACAGGCTCAGAAATGGAACCTTGTTGCTGCAGCTTGTCAAAGATGGGAATGGTTCCTGGGACGGCGAGGCTGGGGTAAGACAAGCCCAGGATGCCATCAAAGGGTACATTATCAAACCCGGATTCCTGCAGGCTTAGGCCAAACGGCTGGTCAGTGCTAACAAGGTTCCCAATCTGTGGGAGAGAAGAGTGTACCCACGTAAAGGATTGGAAGTGGGACTGTGCTACGGAGGTGCAAATGTCATTAGGACCTCAGAGAAGAACTGAGTCCTGGTTGCGCCCTAGGTGGACTTCAGACGGCTAAAACAAGCTGGGACAGGAATTCTGGCTCCATTGGTGTGGGGACGTGAATTTTAACCAACACCAGCTATTTCTACAAACACCGTCTGAGTCAAATTGGCCTCATGCCTTCTGTACAGGTGGGGAAACCAAGAGTCAGGACTGGACCCAATGGTGCCCCCTTGAGGACAAAATGAGTAGAGAGCAGGGTAGTCCTCTCTTCGGCATCTCTGTGATCTGATGACAGAAATGGACTGAATTTATTGCAATGTATTATGGACCCTGCCCCTGCCAAGGAAGGCAGGAGCCCATTTTACAATGTCACTGGCAGGGTTCTTATGAATATGCTACCTGGGAAACACGCATTTAAGGGTGTGTGTGTGCGTGTGTGTGTGAAAGAGAGAGAGAGAGAGAGAGAGAGAGAGAGAGGGAAAATCCTCAGGCACTTTGGGGAGGGAGGCCATAGATTTTATTAGACTTTCAGTGGCCCCCTAGAGTGAGAACCCATTTATCAAGTCCCTCCCATATGTGTGGGCCCCTGCTTTCACTGCCTGGATATCTGAAGCCCTGGGCTGCCCCCAGGGTCCCCTGATCAGTTTTATTCTCTCTCAAACAACCCCACATCAGCTTGAGTCCTGACAAGCCAGCCCAGCTACCACGTCCCAGATGTGTGACTTTGGCAAT
Source organism: Cervus canadensis (assembly GCF_019320065.1). Classification (NCBI taxonomy): domain Eukaryota; kingdom Metazoa; phylum Chordata; class Mammalia; order Artiodactyla; family Cervidae; genus Cervus; species Cervus canadensis. Next base: position 37,006,077 of record NC_057414.1, read on the forward strand.
GCCCTTGCTCTCTATACCATAGTTCCCTCATGTGTCTCATGCAACTAATTATAGTAACTTCTGTGTGGGGTTGTTGCAGGATTAAACAAGTTATTACCATGAAAGTACCCAGCACAGTCTGAGAATATAAAAGTGGGTGCTTTGTCCTCTGTCCCTGCTCCCAGCAAAATGAACCTTGAGCTGCTCATGGGCAGAGGAGCTGCAGGTCCACACCCCAAGCCGCTCTCTGGGTTAGGCACTCTGGGAGTTCGTGTGTCAGCAGGGGCCTTATCTCCCCAGGGACAGGATTCTGCAGGTAAGGCAACTAGTCACAAGGGGAGTTAGGGAAGGCTGGGCCCTGCCAGCTGGTCCTGCATCTGTTGTGTAAGCAGTGGTCACTCCATAGCCAGTCCTGACCCAACGTAGGCCATCTATGGGGACCTAGAGGGGGTTGGTTAGTGCAGATCTGATTAAACTTCTGTTTCCATGTTACCCGAACAGTGTCATAGACGAGAACTCCAGTCATCAACCCAGATCCGTAGAGGATGCGGAAGGGCCTGCGCGTAGGCCGGAAGGTGGAAGATTTATGATGGTCGAAGGTAATATGTGTATCTGCAGACACGAGAGATGAGTGTCAGTCAGGTCATAGGGTGGAGGGGATGGATCAAGATGGGGGAGGCGGTACTCACGACAGGCAGGACTGATGCACTTGATGGAGGGCACCCACAAGTCAGATGAGCCTGTGTCAAAGACTACCCGGAACTCCTTAGGGGGTGTTCCAATGGTGATGTTACCCACGTAGGCCATCTAGAGGGACCAGGAAGAAGTGGATGAGTACAGATCTGGCTCCCCTCAATTCCCAGACTGCTGCCTCTCTCTGGGTGTCACATGTCTCTTGAAATCGCTTTCCAACCACCATTCAGCTCACAACCGTTGCTCACAGAGTGCCTGCATTTGATATTTTTTCCTGTGCTATGTGGTAGGCAGGATTTTAACTCTATGACCGGCATTGGAGCAGTACCTCCTACATTCGAAGCCCAGAGTCATAATCACTGAACCCGCAGGGATGTCTGGTGACCTCACCTGAGAAGCTCTCTAGTCTCCTCTTCAAACCCAGCCTGAGCACCTCCTTTTCCAGGAAGTCTTCCCTAATCAACCCCAGCCACTCCCTCTAAACTCAGACCATGTTTGATCAACACCACACAAATGGGCCTTTCACTAAACATGTATTTACTCTTTGCATATCTCTCAGACTAGCTTGGCCATTCTTGAATAAGAGATGAGAACTTTTCCAAATAAATAATAATAACTATAGTGTTAGATTCTTATGGCATCAAGTGCCATAGGGTTTCAGTAAATTTTTGTTGTGATTCTTGGATCTCTGGAGGCTGAATTCCTCTACCTGGCGATTCACACTTGATTTCCAGTTGGCTTTATTTTTTATTAGAGATGGCTTACCTCTTCACCTGTAACTGAGTGACTCACTTAGTTCAGAAAGAACAATCTCCCTCAAACTAATGCCAAATCTTTGGCCCAGAAATAGATGTTTACCTGCCACCTGGTCATTTCTGGGCCCAGTCACCACAGACCAAGAGTTGAGGATGAGAATGTCCTCTCCTCTGAGAATGGGGCCCCTGTTCCCCACTGTTTCTGCCTCCTGCAGAAGCCCCGGCTCCATCATCCCACAGATGAGCCCCAGTGCTAGGCCAGAGCACCAGGGGGCGCTGTGGAGCACCAGCCTCCCAATGCACTCACGTCCAGGGCGTTCCTCAGAGGGTGAATAGATAATTTGGGGTCACTAGCAGAATCATCGGACAGTCTATTGGCTTGTTCCTCCAGGAAATTGTTCAGCAAGTTTTTTTCCCTCAGGATTTCTCGCATGGTCTTTGTTTTAGTTAGAGGCATTCTTTCACCAAGCATGAGGAAAAGGAAACAAAGAAGGAGGAGCAGTCAACTGTCTGTGTTATAGCAAAACCTGGCATTGTAATATACCTGGCATTGTAATAGCACTGTGTATTTTCCAAGCATTTTTTTTTTTGAGTGCCATCTGTTATCAGAATGCTGTGCAAACACAGGGCAAAGACATAGATTTGAATACAGATTCTGTTGTGTTATCTTGGGTCAGCCATATGAACATTTGGAGTCTCAGTTTCCCTATCGGTAAAAAGGTGGAAGGGATAAACCCCACCCACCCCCCCATATAGAATGCTTTGGCTATTAAGCAACATTATGGATATAATGTACCTGATATATAGGGAGTCTCAACAAAGACAGCCATTACCGTTGCTGTTGCCACCCCACTGTGTTTTTCTCATAGAAGCTTGGGGTGGGGGAGGAAGAAGGGGAATCCTCATCCTCTCTTTACAGGGGAGAAATTTGAAATGCAGGGAGTTTGTGACATGACTGTGATCACACTGCTTGTTCTAGGTAAAAACAGTCTAGATGTAGCCCTCCTAATCGTTCTCCAGAGTTGAAGCAAAAGAGAGGGATGAGAGAAGAATCCAGGAGAAGGGGAACAAATTAGAGAAATTAAGAGGCTAGAGAAACAAGAAAGAGTCAAAATTGAAAAGAGAAAAGAAAAGGAAAAAAAACACAGAGAGATCTACATGAACAGAGACATCAAAGAGATGGAGAAATAAATAGATGAAGAGTTAAATGAGAGAGATATAGAGATGCAAGCATAGACACATACACACAGAAGTAAAGAGAGAATAGAGAGGACACCTAGAATAAAATGTAGAAAATGCTACTCAACAGCACCACACATGCTGTTTGCATAGGATGTGCACTGAACAATTGCAAGGTGTTCTATTTTCACATAGGTCATGACCGCACCCCCAGAGTTGTACAACCCTGCAGGTCTACCTCAAGACCCTTGGAACTCACATTTCCCATGGCAAAGTACTTGCCAATAAGTGAGAGTTGAACTTTAAGACCGTCATGGAATGATTATAATCCCTTCTAACCCTGACAGGTGGAAGAATATGAGGAAGATAAGAAAAAAAAACAGAAAGGAAGTTGATGCTGCTTAAGTCCCCGTACTTACATGACTATGCACTCTGAGAGGGCCACCAGCCCGAGGAGCACAAGCCACTTCATGCTTCTTTCCTGGCCCCAAGTGCTTGCAGAAGATCTGGTTCTAGTCTGCAGTCATAAGCAGGCCCTTCTAGTTATATATGTTCTGAACTACCTTAATTGTTGCCTTTAGGCCAAAATAGATTGGGTAAAAATAGAAACCTCTCCATAAAATCTTTACCTCAATCAGTGTCCTTGGGGAGTGGACTTTGAAAATTCTCAGAATACAAAGAGTCTACTATAATCTCTTCCTTGAGGTTTGGCTAGAAAACCAAACTGAACTGCATGGATTATCTGAGAGTGTGGAGAAATTTTCCAACCCAGAGACAAAACACTGCTATTAACGTGATAAAAGTGAGCACTAGGGGCCATGCTAGACATTCGGGATCTCATGTGGTCTTCTTAGCCACTTCATGAGATGTGCACTGATGTCCTTAGTTGGAGAGGAGATTGCGAGAAGGAAACGCCGTCAAAAAGACTTTAGGGGCAGCCCAGGGGCATACAAGTCACTAGGTAGTGGGAGAGATGGCACAGACCAGGGGCACCTGCGATGCCAGTCTGTATCAAAGAGCTAGCTACAGCAGTACTTCAATTGCATGGTTTCAATTTTTGAATAAACGTCATGCATCCATAAGATACTTTATATAATCGAACAAGCTTATACAGAAAACCCTGTGTGCTGGTGTCTGGGTTAGATGCTGGAAAGAATCAAAGAGAATGAAGACACAAGTGGTCCTTATCTTCAGCAAGCTAGCAGTCTAGGGCAGTTCTCACAAATTCATGGCCCAGGAGGCAAGAAAAATGAATACAAGGACTAGGTGCCCATACTAAACACTGGGCAGCACAAGCCTTACCACTGGGGCAGCCTCTCCTCTGCTCCAACCATGCTGGAAAGTGGGCCAGCAGGCCAAGTTTTCAAGAGAAGTCAGAAGTCTGGATACTTGTGTACAATCTCCTGATTTTAATGTTAGCAACTTTTTTTTTCTTTTTTCAGAAAAAAAAATAGTGAGAGCAGAATCTCCACGATGGAGTGCTGGATTCAGACTTCAGTCTATATAGGTTTTTATTTCTGGCCTAGAGGTGAGAGTGCAGTGAGGGCGGAGAGGGATTTAATTCAAGTTGGTTGATGTAAAGTGACTGAATACATATTAAACATATTAGTTTTCTTTCTATTTATAAAGAAAGTCACCAGGGACATATAAACCAATGAATTTAATACTATCCATTTGCTGAAGATAAATGGATATATCTCTGATATAATTTCCCAGTAGGGTCCATGCTATGAAAAATTTTGTCTGCCAAACCAAACATATAAAGAAATAATTTTGGAATGTCTTATCAGTCAAAGAAGACAAAGAAAACCACTCAGAGCTCCTGCCCAGCCTGAGATGAACAGTGAAAGTCGTTCAGTCGTGTCCGATTCTTTGCCACCCCATGGACTATACAGTCCATGGAATTCTCCAGGTCAGAATACTGGAGTGGGTAGTCTTCCCCTTCTCCAGAGAATCTTCCCAACCCAGGAATTGAACAGGGGTCTCCTGCATTGCAGGCAGATTCTTTACCAACTGAGCTATCAGGGAAGCCTGAGGTGAACAGGGTTAACTGTTAAATTCTTACTTCAACGAAAGTAAAGACAATAGTGTTTTATGGTTGCTTGCAGGACTCCTATGGAGAAGGCAATGGCAACCCACTCCAATACTCTTGCCTGGAAAATCCCATGGACAGAAGAGCCTGGTAGGTTGCAGTCCATGGGGTCGTCAAGAGTTTGACACGACTGAGGGACTTCACTTTCACTTTCCACTTTCATGCATTAGAGAAGGAAATGGCAACCCACTCCAGTGTTCTTGCCTGGAGAATCCCAGGGAGAGGGGAGCCTGGTGGGCTGCCATCTATGGGGTCGCACAGAGTCAGACACGACTGAAGCGACTTAGCAGCAGCAGCAACAGGACTCCTAGGGCCTATTTCCGCATGAGATCTATCCAGGTCTGTCCCTTGGATACAACAGTGGGAGCCTGGCGTGCTCACCAGGTGTGGCTAGATGGGACATTGTGTCTTAACCCTCATTTTTACACATTGTTTAAATTCAATTTAGGTGGTTCAATACCAACAGAGGGAATATCTAACAAATGACACACACATACACCATTTAACTCAGCAATTCTACTTCTAGGGATCAATCCCAACTATACACACTGCCGAAAATATAAAAAACCATCTGCACAAGCTGTCTACTGAACATTGTTTTTAAAAGCAAAATATCAGCAAAATACCAGAAGTGACCATCCATAGGGATGTGTGGAATAAGGCACAGAGCATCCCAACAACTGGGTAAAATGTGGATGGAGTAAGGAGTGGAGTGGGTGAGATGTTCAGGGTGTAATGTGTATTTATTTTTTAAAAAAAGGTCCAAAAAAGTTCTTATAGTTTGTCGCTTCTATATACACATATATGTCTATTTTCATTTGGAAACAGTAGAATTAGCCAAAAACAACTAAAATATAATGTATGGGTGAGGGGCAGGAAAGTGAGATTTTTCTTGTTTTATACTTTGATATAGGAAATGGCAACCCACTCCAGTACTCTTGCCTGGAAAATTCCATGGACTGAAGAGCCTGGTAGGCTACTATCCATGGGGTCACAAAGAGTCGGACACGACTGAGTGACTTCACTCATGTAATGCAAATGTGTTACAGAATCAAAAAATAGGTAATCACATCTGTCAAATTGAGAAGAGTAATATGTCTATTTGTATCAAGTTGATGACTAGCTGCACATAACAAAGCATTACTTAAGTGGCTTTAAATTTCAGCTTTATGACTCCACTAGGGTGTCTTCTAAAGACAAAGACAAACAAATATACCCCCCTCATTCAAAACAAAAGCAAAAAATCTGAAACTATATTCAACAGCTTATTGTTGCTGATACAACTTCTGTTATTGTGACAGTATCATATGTATGTTACAGGTTAAAGCAAGTCAGTAATAAATGCTAACATTGTTCTAAAGTAACGCTTATAGTGGTTAGAGAAAAGAGGTTCATACATAAAATAAAAAAGCTTAAGTAAAACCCTGCTGTCTTAAAACTTCTATTGAAAGAGTAAGTTTGTACCAATCAAATTTTTCATTTTTTTATTTTTCACAGAGTATCTGAATTCCTGGCTGTGACCACTGAAAAGCCTAGAAGCAAAGATAACTTGATAACAGTAGCTATCCTGAGGTCTAATTTGTGATTTCTAAATGCATTTTCTACCAGAGGATCCATGGATTCTTAAAGAGATGACTGATTTCAAAACTGGGTAAAGAAATGCACAAAATAATCTTGGGAATCTTGAAGAACCAGAAAGTTGAGGGATGTCAAAGACCAGAGGGGACTGGATAGAAAGTTTAGAAATCCACATAAAGAGGCCAAAAGAGGGGCTATTTTAGCATAACATTCATTCAATTGGAACAAATTTAAAGCATAGAAATCAGATATTCTAAATGGTAATAGACAACATCTAATTTGTCACTGTGACAATTGCTAGGGCACCAACTCACCATTATGAGCCCTGAGAAAGGAAAATATCATCAATATATATGTTTTTTCTTTCTATGAGGCATATTTCATGTAATTACAAACAGTTAAAGGAATTTTCTTTTTAATTGAAGGTTTTCAGGATTTAAATCCAGAAAGAGTGGTGGAAACAGGAAATCACTGTTTTACAATATTTTTTGAAACTATGGATCTAGGCAAAGGTCATCAATGGGTGCTGAAACCATAAGTGAAAGGTAAAAGGTGAGTATAAAATGGCTGCATGAGGTTGGCAACTGTAAATACAGATGAAGCCTCACTCACTGGCCGGCTGCTCACCTCCTGCTGTGCTGCCTGGTTTCTAATAGACCAAGAACTGGTACTGGTCCTGGTACCAGTGTTGTGGACCCCTGCTCTAACCCCAGTATTTGGGACATTCCATAAGACAAACCACTCTACTTCCTCTCACTTTTTGAACAAATAAATGGCATAAAAATTGGAGGAGAGACAGTTATTTAGTCTTAAAAGAGAACGATCAAGTGCAACATATGAACACATTCTCTAAACAAACTGTGAAAAGACATCTGTTTTTTGAGAATCAGGGAAATTTGAATATGGACTGGATATTAGATGTTAATTGTTTTGAAACAAAATACATTGTGGTTATGTACATTTTGTGAAATGGTAATCTCTTCCTTAATATATTTCAGGAAATTTAATAAATAGTAAAAAATAACTAAGTGAGGATCTGTCTTGATTTAAAAACTGATCTGCATAGCTGCTATGGATTGAATTAGTGTCCATCCCCCAATTCTGATGTTGAATCCTTAAATCCTGACGTGATGGTATTAAGGGGCAGGGCTTTGGGAGGTAATTAAGTTGACATGGAGTTTTGATGGTAGGGTCTTCATGATGGCATTAGCCTCTCCCTCTTTTTCTCTCTTATTCTCGCTTTTCCTCTGTCCCCTCTCCTACCACATATGAGAACACAGCCAGAAGAGAAATGATGCAAGTCAAGAAGAGTGTCTTCACCAGGAACCCAATTGTCCACTGCCTTGATCTTGCACTTCTAGTCTCCGGGCTACAATAACCTGTGGGACTAAGAGGGTGGTTTTGCAGTTATTGTTCTGAATGACAAAATACAGGGTTCATGACACTATTCTTCATTATTTTTGTTATGTTTGAAATCATTTTGTAGTAAGAAGTTTACAAAATGCCCATTTTGAAGTGTCTTTCTTAATTATACCCTGAAAGGCCCAAGAAAAGCAGATTCAGGCAGGCCCCCCGATGAATGAGTGGTTGGAGACCCACCTGCTCTTTATCTAGCTCTTCGGTCATCTGATCCCCATCCCCCACACCCGACAACCCCCCCTCACCCCCATCTGCACCCCCCTGCTAACTGCTTGTTCATCCAGCTGGAGACTCTAATGAGCCAGGTCAGGGCCTTGAGGTGGAAGGATTGGGGACATTTTTTTAAAGAATGAACTGGGCAGCCTCCTTCTTGATTTTCTCTTCTTTAGTGCCATCTGCAAGTGAGGGAGAGGGCCTGGGTAGGGAGGGAACCACTAGTGGAGCTGTGGGGACATTTGGAAGGAAAGGGAGGAGGAGTTCATAACCCAGTTACCAAGAGGTGGGCAGATTGCTCAGGATCCAGGAAGGAAGAAGCACTGGGAAAAGAATGGGTCCCACCAGAGGACCAGGCCTACTGTCTTCTGGTTAACCTTACTAGAGGTCACTTCCTTCCTGCTGAAATTCCTGCTCTGGACATGAAGGGATAGCGCCGTAATCACTGCTAATGACCCATGGGGAGAGGGACAGCCTCCCCCAGGGGCCCTATGATTCCACTCTAACTGTGTGCATCATCCCAAGCTGGACAGCAAAATGGCAGGTCATCTAACGCATTTAAAACATTTCTTAATTTATCTAAGAGTCCTGGCATGTCCTGTTCCCAGAGTTCCTTTAGGAGAGCTAATCCATCAGCCCAACTCAGGTTTCTGCAGAGGAATCTACAGCCTTCCCGTTGGTAACTTCTGATTTATAACTACCTGATTTCATTGCACAGAACCCAAGTGGTGGAAAGTGTCAGTGGGCAAGGCCTCACACAGCTGTGTGCCAAGTAGTCTGCCACTCCCAGTCCTGAGCCCAGGATCCATGGACATCACCAGGCAGTCACGGCCCCCTGCCAACCAGAATGCAGCCTCGGCATCCTTGGCAACATGCACCTCTGAGCCACTTGTCCACTGATTGGCACTGAGCTTCAGTCTGGAACAAGTGTTCTGGAGCAAGTCCAGTCTCTCTCATTCAAGAGATAGGAAACTGAACCTTGGGGTGTATGACTCACTCTAATGCTGCAGGTAAGTTAGTGAAGACTTGGGACCCAGGACCTCTGGTTCTTGGGCTGGGAAACCTCTGGTAAAGGAAAGATCTGAGGAAACTCAATTGCATCCACTGCTGGACAGCTCTCAGAGGTCTGCAAGCACCAGGGTGAAAGTCCTTTCCCCTTGTCCCTCAAGTCTGGCTGCAATTCTATCAGCTGACTTGCCTTCCAGTAGCAGCAGAAAGGTAATACTGGGAGCTGATTCTGCTGGGTTCCAGACACAGTGGGGGCAGCCCCAGCTGGAGTGGCCCCAGGAAGCAGTCATGCAGGTGGTGCCTGACTCACTCCCAGCTCAGCAGGCCCAGAGCTCCCACTCCTCATTCACACAACACAGACCCTTGGGAAACTGGGTCACATGGGCCTGTGTTCACAGCGAGGGATGTTTTCTGCTCAACCCTCTGGCAAATTCAATGCAGTATCTTACTGTTTCCTCAGGGAACCCCTGGATGAGTGAGGTTGGAGGCTGAGATTAGCCTAAATTCAAGGGATATGTTCCCTTTTTGACGCTAAAAATAGATCTTGGAACTGTGAAGGCCTTGAGAGGGGGTGAACCAGTCATGTTCTTTGAGGACTTGGTTTATGCATCTGGTTGGAGAAAAAGGACAGATGCACAGGACAAGGCTAGGCATCCCTGAGTCCCAGCTGACTGTGAGTCAAGTTCCAGACACCAGTCTTCAGGGTCAGGTGCTGGTGTTATTCACAAGCCACCTTTGGAGAAGGAATGGAGGAAGCAGATTTTGTCCAGAGAACAGTATGATCAGAGGGCCATGGGATCACACAGACGACAATGAGTCAAGAGCTATTACTTATCTCTTAGCTCAATCAGTTCCCTGGGGATTTAGGGGGGAAGGACAAGCACATAGAGAAGCTAAGAATCATTTGTGGTGTCCCTGGTGATAACCACCTTGTGTACTGGACCCCAGGCTCAGAGCTGACTCAGCCCTGTGACAGCCCCAGGGTTTCCCTCCTGGAAGGTTGAGATGGATCCCTGCTGGTATCTCACGAGTGAAGTATTTGAGGAAGTCTTGGTGGGTGACCTGTAGCCAAGTTCCAAGAGTGGAAGGAAGATTGGAGGTGGAAAAGTAGAGATTTATTAAGCTTGGTTACCTTGGGCCTTTGCAATGGTTATTTCCCACATGTAGAATGTTCTTCTCCCAGGTTTTTGCATGGCTGGTTCCTTCTCCACATTCAGCATCATCTCAAATGTGTCTTCCTCAGGCAGGCCTTCTCTGCACACTCCAGTCTCACAGGCACAGAGCCTGATCCCTTTGAAAAACCCATAGACACTGACTGCATTTACCTGTGTGCTTTTCATGGGTACCTTGAAAGCTTGAAATTGTCATTAATTTACAGATGAGGAAACTGAGGTTGAGAGGCGTTAAGCATCTTCCTGGAGGATATAGAGCCAAGTCATAGAGCCAAGATTTGAATTCAGATCTGTCTGATGGTTAATCCAGGTGCTCCATAGTCCTGGGCTTAGGGGACCTGGAAGTAATGCAGAGAAGACAAGAGGGTGGGGCATGGAGGGAGACACTGAGAAAGGATCTCACTGTTGTCTGGGGCTCTGACCTGGGACATTGTCTTCCTGGGACGCAAACTGATGAATGCTTCACCATCTGCAGTGTCACCAAATGCCATGGCAGGGGGAAGAGCATGTGCTAATTCATGGACTGACTGGTGTGAATGAAAACTGTTGCCTGCCATTTGTTGTTGTTGTTTAGTCGCTCAGTCGTGTCTGAATCTTTTGTGACCCCCATGGACTATAGCCCTCCAGGCTCCTCTGTTCATGGAATTTCCCAGGCAAGAATACTGGAGTTGGATGCCACTTCCTCCTCCAGGGGCTCTACACATAACAAAACATTACTTAAGTGGCTTTAAAATTCAGAATTTTGACTCTACTCTCAGACTGGCATGCTACTTTGCTGTTGGGGATGCTGGATATAAGTTCTCTCCACCTGGAGTGGAGACAGTATTGAGGACAGGATCCCAGTGGTATTAATATTTCCCGAAGCTGACTATTTGTCATGTGATTTAAAACATGTGTTTTGTTTTGGGAAGTAGTAGAACAATATTCATTTGATGCTGAAGCTGAAGATCCAATACAGAGTGCCTGAGGAACTGTGGATGGAGGTTGGTAACATTGTACAGGGACAGTGTCCAAAACCATCCCAGAGGGAAAAAAATGCAAGAAGGCAAAATGGTTGCCTGAGGAGGTTTACCAATAGCTGGAAAAAAAGAGAAGTGAAAGGCAAATGAGAAAGAGCAAGATATACTCAACTGAATGCAGAGTTCCAGAGAATAGCAAGGAGAAATAAGAAAGCCTCCTTTAGTGAACAATGCAAGAAATAGAGGGAAAAATAGCATGAGAAAGACTAGAGATATCTTCAAGAAAACTGAAGGCACCAAAGTAATATTTCATTCAAAGTTGGGCACAATAAAGGACAGAAAAGTCAAGGACCTAACAGAAGCAGAAGAGATTAAGAGGAGATGGCAAGAATACATAGAACTAGACAAAAAAGGTCTTAATGACCTGGATAAGCTTGATACTGGGGACACTCACATACAGCCAGACATCCTAGAGTATAAAGTCAAATGGCCCTTAGGAAGCATTACTAGGAACAAAGCTGGTGGAGGTGAGTTATTAAAAATCCTAAAAGATGATGCTGTTAAAGTGCTGCCAACATCCAGTAGATCATAAAGAAAGCAAGTGGATGTTTTTCTGAAATTCCCTCTCATCAGTAAGTACAAACCTACTCTCTTAGTCCCACAAGTTGTCATAGACCAGAAACTAGAAGTGCAAGATCAATGTGGTGGACAACTGGATTCCTGGTGAGGACACTTCTTGACTTACATCAATTCTCTTCTTGCTATGTTCTCATATGTCATAGGGAGGGGGTGGGAGGAAGAGGGAGAATAAGAGATAGAAAGAGGGAGAGGCTAATCCCATCATGAGGGACCACCATCAAGACCATATCAACTTAATTACCTCCCAATGGCCCTACCCCCTAACCATCATATCAGAATTTAAGGATTCAACATCTAAACTGGGGGGTGGACACAATTCAATCCATAGCGGCCATGCAGACCTGTTTTCAAATTAAGACAACCTCATTTATTTCTTTTTTTTACTATTTATTAATCTTTCCTGAAATATTTTAAGGAAGAGATTACCATTTCACAAAATATACATAACCACAATGTATTTTGTTTCCAAAATATTAACATCTAATATCCAGACCATATTCAAATTTCCCTGATTCTCAAAAAACAGATGTCTTTTCACAGTTTGTTTAGAGAATGTGTTCATATGTTGCACTTGGTTGTTCTCTTTTAAAACTAAATTAACTGTCTCTCTCCCAATTTTTAGGCCATTTATTTGCTCAAAAAGTGGGAATAGGTGGGCTGGTTTGTCTTATAGAATATCCCAAGTATTGGACTTAGAACAGAGGTCCACAACACTGGTACCAGGACCAGTACCAGTCCTTGGTCTATCAGGAACCAGGCAGCACAGCAGGAGGTGAGCAGCCGGCCAGTGGGTGAGGCTCCATCTGTATTTACGGCTGCTCCCTACTGCTCTGTCATCACCCCTAGATGGAACAGTCTAGTTCCAGGAAAACAAGCTCAGGGCTTCCACTGATTCTGCATTATGGATAGTTGTATAATTATTTCATTGTATATCACAATGTAATAATAATAGAAATAAAGTGCACAATAAATGTAATGCCCTTGAATCCTCCCAAAACCATCCCCTGACCCTGGTCTATGGAAAATTGTCTTCAAGGAAAGCAGCCCCTGGTGCTAAAAAGGCTAGAGACCACTGGTTTAGAGGATTGCTTCTCTGTTCCTTTCTATGTGTTATTTCCCTGAAAACTGGTAGTTAGATCTACACTTGAGTTCAAAATTTTTTATTGGAATTTCATATGCAGATACGTATTTCTAATGGCACCACTTCAAGAGGCTCATAATTTTTAGTTTCTTCACTCTGATAGATGCTCATATGCACTGGGTCCAGATGTTGCCAACCTCATGCATACATTATGTACTCCCTCTCTACCTTTCATTCATTGTTTTAGCATCCATTGAAACCCTTTGCCTAGATCAATTTTTTCATGAAGATGTTGCAAAACAGTGGTTTCCTGTTTCTACCACTCTTTCTGAATTTAATTACTGAAATTCTTCAATTAAAAAGAAGATTCCTTGGAGATATTGGCCAATACACTCCAGTATTCTTGCCTGGACATGGGGAGAGGGGAGGAGAGGGTAAGATGTATGGAAAGAGTAACATGGGAACTTACATTATCATATGTAAAATAGATAGCCAATGGGAATTTGATGTATGACTCAAGAAACCCAAAAAGGGGCTCTGTATTAACCTAGACGAGTGGGATGGGAAGGGATATGGGAGGGAGCTTCAAAAGGGAGGGGATATATGTATACCTATGGCTGATTCATGTTGAGGTTTGACAGAAAACAGCAAAATTGTGTAAAGCAATTATCCTTCAATAAAAAATAAATTATTTTTTTAAAAAAGATTCCTTTCATTGCAGTTACATGAAATATGCCTCATAGAAACAAAAGCAGCATAAATATTGATGATTATTTTCCTTTATCAGTGCTCAGAATGGTGAGTTGATGCCCTAGCAATCTGTCACAGTAACAGGTTGGATGTTGTCTCTTAGCTTTTAAAATATCTGACTTTTTAATCCATTTAATTTGTTCCAAAATATTGGATATTATGGCAAATTTTTCTCACTTTTGGATTCTTAATATGAATTTCTAAATTTTTGTCCAGTCCCCTCTGATCTTTGATGTCCCTCAACATTCTGGTCCTTCCAGATTCCCAAGATTATTTGGTGCATTTCTATACCCAAGTCTGAAATCAGTCATCCCTTTAAGAATTCATAGATCCTCTGGTGCGAAATACATTTAGTATTCACAAGTTAAACCTCAGGATAGCTACAGTTATCAAGTTGTCATTGCTTCTAGGCTTTTCAGTGGTGAGAACCAGATTTTCCTTAAATAAATAAAAAGGAATATGATTGGTTGGTACAAACTTATGCTTTCAACAGAAGTTTTAAGATAACAGGGTTTTACTTAAGCTCCTTTATGTTATGTGTGAACCTCTTTTCTCTAACCACTGAAAGTCTTACTTCAGAACATTAGCTTTAATTACTGACTTGCTTTAACCTGTAAAATACATACAACACTGTCACAATAACAGCAATATCAGCGACAATAAGTTGTTGAATATAGTTTCAGATTTCTTTCCTTTTCTGCTTTCGGGTTTCTTTTGCTTTTGTTTTGGATGGGCAGTATTTTTGTTTGTCTTTGTCCTTAGAAGATATTCTACTCTGAATGTTGAGTCATAATTCTGAATTTTAAAGCCAATTAAGTAATGTTTTGTTATGTGTAGCTAGTCACCAACCTGATGCAATTAGAATTTTGTTTTCAATTTTGACAGACGTGATTTATCTATTTTTTGGTTCTATAACATATTTGCATGGTTGCAAATCGAAGTATAAAACAAGAAAAATCTCACTTCCCTGCCCCTCACCCATAAATTACATTTTAATAGTTTTTGGCTTATTCTTCTACTCTTTCTTAATGAAAATAGGCATATATCCATACATAGAAACAACAAAATATAATAACTGTTTTGGACCCTCCTTTCTAAAAAAACTAAATACACAGTGCACCCTGAAGATGTTACCCATTCTACTTCTCCCTCATCCAAATAATGCCCAGGTGTCAGGATGCCCTGTGCTTTATTCTGCACTCTCCCATGGATGGTCACTTCAGGGAAGTTTCTGATGTTTTACTTTAAAAACAATGTGCAGTAAATAGCTTGTACAGATGGCGTCTTATATTCTCACCAGAGTATCAGTTGGGTAGATCCCTGGAAGCAGAATTGCTGAGTTAAAGGGCATATGTATGTGTCATTTATTAGATGCTGTCATATTCCCACTGTTGGGATTGAACCACCAAAACTGAATCTAAACAATGTGCAAAAATGAGGCTTAAGGCATGGTGCACCATCTTATACACACCTGGTGACCAGGCCAGGCTCCTCTTGTTGTACCCAAGGGACAGGCCTAGATCAATCTAAAGCAGGAATGGGCCCTGGGAGTCGTGGAAGGAGCCATAAAATACTATCATCTTTACTTTGACTGAAGTAAGAGTTTAACAGGTAGCCCTGTTCATCTCAGGCTGGGCTGGAGCTTTGAGTGGTTTCTTTGTCTTCTTTGATTGACAAGATACTTCAAAATAATTCCTTTGTAGTTTTGTTTGGCAGACAAAATGTTTCAAGACAATGACACTACTGGGAAATTGTATCAGAAATATATCCATTTATCTTCAGCAAATGGACCTCATTAAATGCCCTCCAAGAGGGCAGTACCAACATTGACTGGACTCCAGGGACTGTCAGTCACTTGACAAGCTTAGCTGTAAGGATATATCAGTCAGTCTGGGCAGTATGGGCAATACAAGCCATAATGAATATCAAAACATAAGCCTTCAGATTTCCCTGGTGGTCCAGTGGTTAAGATTTTGTACTTCCACTGCAGGGGGCAGAGCTTCAAACCCCAGAGGGGGCACTAAGATCCCGCATGCCATATGGTGGGAACAAAAAAAAGTATCTCTGTCCATCACAAGTTCTCAGAGGCTCTGATTAAAGAAATCATCTCTTGGGGAGGCAGACTGATGGAGGCTTCACCGTCTGCCATGCCACTAGTTGTTGTGGAAGGGGGAAGGGCATGTACTAATTCATGTACTGACTATTGTGAATGAAAAATGTTGCCTGACATATCAGTAAACAAAGGATGTTACAGCCATCCAGCTATCACATTATATCTACCCCCAATGGTCCACCAAGGAGGAATTCAGAATGGCAAAGGATGCCTTCCATCAAGCCCTCAGCTACTGAAGTCACTTATTCCTCAAAATTGTGTACCTAGAAGGGACTCAGGATGAGAAGAAAGTGGATACTTGCCCTAGATAGCTATGGTTCATATCAAAATAATGATTTCAATAAGCCCAGACACTTGCATCTTCCCAAACATTGAAAAAATATCTAAAATTTACGTTAGATATTTAATCTGTCTTTAATGAAGTTATCTTTTGATGCTCTGATATCTGGTTTTTGTTGCAAAAACTCCTATGTATCCTGCCTCCTCCTTTACCTCTTCAAGGCAGTCCCTTAGAGCTATGAGAGGCTTCCCCTGGGCTTGAAGTTCTCAGAAAGTTTGCCAGACAAAACAGAATTGTCATCTTAGGTTGTGCTTTTTTTTTTTTCAGTCAACACTATCAAAGCATTTGCAGGGAGTGAGCCATGTCAATGCTCCCTGCATTATGTTGGTGTAAACAAGCTGTAGGACCACAGTGAAATATGAGGGAGTATGGAAGTATAATCCAGAGTGAGTTTAGGATGAAGACTTGAAAACTTGGACAGCAGCACCAACGATACACAGGACAGTGTAGAAAAGGGGAACCAAGACCAGGTCCCAGGGTTGTGGGTGGAAGACTTGCTGTTCAAGCCAACTTTCAAGATCATGGGATTTACCCTGTGGGCAGTGGAAATCTTTGAGTAGGTGTGTAAGATGTTAAGATTATGGAGAATGGAGGAGAAAAATGGAAACAGGGTAAGACATAAGAAGGAGATTAAAAATGATAAAAAGAAGGAAGTACATTAAGACAACCCAGAAGCTGTTAGAAACAGGGTGGGGAAGACTTTGGACACTTAGAGGAGGTCATGGCCACTAGCTTCCATTTCATTGGGAAGGGGGAGTGTGGATATTTTGTTTACATTGCAGAAACAAGACTTTGGTGGGAGCATAATGACCAACTTTAAGTCTCTAAGAGTTTTTCACACATACAAAATAAGCTTCATTTATACTCTATGTGAAACTTCAGAGTAGAATAATGAAAAGGTTAAATGGGATGCAGGCAGAGTGCACTTAATTTGATAACAGCTTCTGTTATTAACTTACCCTTGTTCTTTGCTGTTTGCCAGCACCTTGCACAGACTGAGGTAGGTTGTGACATTTGGGAATGTTAATTTCTTTCCAGTTCTCAGAGCCTAGGGAAGAAAGAACGAAAAGGTAATACTCAAGGGTAGGAGGGGGTCATAGTCAAAAGCTTTGTGGCATTCTAGAACTACACTGAAGAAAGCTCCCATCTCCCTGATTATGTTTTGAAGGCAAAGTTAAATGAAGTTAAAAGTGGAGGTGGGCAAAGGAGTAAAAGCCTGGATGGAAAGGAGGAGAAAGCTCTGAGTTAAGATGGGTGGTCCACAGTGAGGCTGGTTCTCCTCCTCTCATGTCTGCAGGAAGGGGCAGAACTTCTGACCAAAGACTGGTGGGTGCTCTAATCTGACTGCTGAGCATGTGGCCTTTGTAGGAGCTGGGGTGGCCCCCTAGAACTGTCCCTCATTCCACCTGAACCTTGGGAAGGGAACCTCTGTGACTTGCCCAGAGACAGAGAGCAATGGCAGGTCACCATGTGACTGGGGAAGCTGGAATATGATGGTGACACCACAGTGTCTGCACAAACATTGCCTCCCTTCATTTTCCTTTGACACCACAATAGTCTGGAAATCTCAAGGGATTCTACAGAGGAGGAAAAAGAGCGAGGTATATGTACTGTCTGGCCTGGAGGGGAGAGACTGAACTTGAGTTAAAGATAAATGTATATGGCACGACTTACAAAATGTGAGTGGGCAGAGAGCACAGCATGTAAGAACACAGTGCTAGAGCCAGATAGCCTAGGTTCAAACCCCAGCTTGGCCATCCACTAGCTGTGTGACCTTAGACAAGTTACTCTCTCTGTCTGTGCCTCACATTCCCCACCTTTAAATAGGGGATAATAACAGAACCCAATGAGTTAATATGTGTAGGGTGTTTTGATTCATTGTAAATGCTATATGAGTTTTATATATAAAGTTGTCAAATAAAAAGAAAAACACAAAGTGAGTGTTCTGAGTTAAGTTTTGTTTGGGACAAAATGTGGTATATAGGAGACAGCCTCTCACATAGATCTGAGGAACATTGCCTCAGAGGTGTGTGGGGAGAGGTCAGTAAGCATGTGATTTGGGGGAAGGGGGTATGTGAGTCAAGCATACATTTAGCAGAGGCTTGCTGCTAGTCATGAGGAGTGAATATCTCTGTTCATGATGTCAGTGCTTGTCTAGATATGCAAGGGTACAAGATATCAGGCTCATAAAGTTTTCTTTTGAAAATATTTCTTTGAAGGAATGTTCTGTCAGTTTTTCCAGAGCACAGCATGACTAATTCCTGACCTCTTCATTGACCTCCTTGCATCAGATGTTGAAAGTCAGTGACATCAGTGGGCAGTGACTCCATCCTGGTAGTGTCAGGTGGTGAGGGACAGTGGGTAGTTGGCAAAGATGACAGATATTTTGGGTTCAAGTTCATTCCTGTTCCACCTGGTGTATGTGAGGAGCTAGTTCAGCACTTGGGAGCTGCCTCAGGTTTATGTCATGATTTGAGGGACCATCTGGTTCCATCTCTGTAATCAAGGCCAGAAGGGACTAGGGACGAGGCTGAGGTTGCTGTAGACAAAGGGATGTTAGTGACAAAACAGAAACTGGAATTCAGGCAAGTCTGATCCCCGAGTCAGCCTCTTGAAAGCTGTGGGATTGCTGTATGGGGCTGTCCAGCTTTGGAATGAAGGTGCTGCTTTGTGGGACACCAGGCCTAAGCGGGATGAGTGGAGACTGTCTGACCTCCAACTTCTCTGGGGGCTGCCTCAAGACTGCTGTCTGGACTTCTCCCTCTGAAATCTAGCTCACCTTAGGGCTTGGGGAGGTGTGTTTGACCACCTGGAGCCTTATCACAGCAGATGCCAAGGTCAATGGAGATTAAGGTGTGGGGGCTGCAGTGTAACACCAAAGTGGTCCAATCTAGGGACTGAACCCTTTATCAATTACTGGCTTCCCTTGTGACTCAACTGGTAAAGAATCTGCCTGCAATGCACAAGACCTAGGTTCAACCCCTGGGTTGGGAAAATCCCCCGGAGAAAGGAAAGGCTATCCACTCCTGTGTTCTGGCCTGGAGAATTCCAAGGACTGCATGTGACACAAAGAGTCAGACACAACGGAGCGACTTTCACTTATCAATTACACCACTCCCTGCTCTTGCTCTTAAAAAGTGTGTGTGTGTGTGTGTGTGTGTGTGTGTGTGTGTGTGTGTTTTAGGGGAATGAGGACTTAAATGCAATCTTAAAATGTTCTCCACTGGGGTGAGAGTACTCCTTCCTCTGGCTCATGGCTCATTCCACTTCATCAAAAATGATTTCTGAAAAACAAACAGGGTGGGTGAGAGTCCAACCTGGGCCTGGGTGCCAGGCCTAAGCTGACAGTGCTAGGCAGGGAGTTCAGAAGACCATCTCCTGGCATAGGGTGCTGCAAGGGCACTGCCTGCACGGAAGCTCCAGATTTTCCACAGCCCTGTGAGGAGTTGTACTTTGGTAGCTGGGAGCTGGAATGGGACCTGATTTGAGATCAGTCCTTGGAGAACACAAAGAAGTGTGGTGGATTGAACCAGCTGCCCTTTGACCCTGTCAGCAACAACAAGCCCCTGCAATTTGGTAGTGCCAGTGGCCCTCTGGTCACAGAAGGCCTCACTGAGAACGGAGGGGAGTCAAGCAAGAAAAGAAACAGAGCAAATGCTCCTTCAGAGATCAAGCCCTGAGCCTTTGGAGTGGGAGCCCTGACTCCAAGACCAGAGACTGCCACAGAAATAACCCTAGGGAGTATCAAGTAGTGAGAACTCACATGAAAGAAACCACTTGAATACAAGACCCGGCATCCCCCAACCACCAGTAGCACCCTGTGCAGGATGCCTCATCTAAGCAACAAACAAAACAAAAATACAAACCCAACCGTCAGCGGACAGGATTACCGCCTCACTCAGCCTTGCCCATCAGAGGAAAAACGAACAAACAAAAGACTCAGCACAAGTCTCACCCTATATGAAGCTTACACAAACCACTGGGCCAACCTTAGGAAGGCAGAAACAAAAAGGAAGAAAGAATTCAACCTTGAAGCCTGGGAAAAGGAGACCTTAAACACAATGAGTTAAAAATAAATAATGAAAAAACAGAGAAAGACTACACAAATGAAGGAGCAAACTAAAAATACAGAAGTCCAAATAAATGAAGAGGAAATAGGCAAACTACCTGAAAAAGAATTCAGAATAATGATAGTAAAGATGATCAAAATCCTTGAAAACAAAATGGAGAAAATGCAAAAATCAATTAACAAAGACCTAGAAGAATTAAAGAACAAATATACAAACAACACAATTACTGAAATTAAAAATACTCTAGAAGGGATCAATAGCAGAATATCTGAAGCAGAAGAATGAATCAGTGAGCTGGAAGATAAAATGGTGGAAATAACTTCTGAAGAGCAGAATAAAGTAAAAAGAATGAAAAGAACTAAGGATAGCCTCAGAAACCTCTGGGACAATATCTAACACACCAACACTTGAATTATAGGGGTCCCAGAAGAAGAAGAGAAAAAGAAAGGGTATG
This sequence comes from Cervus canadensis, assembly GCF_019320065.1. Lineage (NCBI taxonomy): Eukaryota > Metazoa > Chordata > Mammalia > Artiodactyla > Cervidae > Cervus > Cervus canadensis. The sequence continues at coordinate 37,026,571 of NC_057414.1, forward strand.
AGAAATTTTTTCAAGAGATTATAGTTGAAAATTTCCCCAACATGGAAAAGGAAATAGTCAGTCAAGACCAAGAGGCACAGAGAGTCCCATACAAGATAAACCCAAGGAGAAACACATGAAGACACATACTAATCAAACTAACAAAGACTAAACACAAAGAAAGAATATTAAAAGCAGCAAGGGAGAAGCAACATGTAACATTCAAGGGAAACCCCATAGGCTTAACAGCTGATCTTTCACCAGAAACTCTGCAGTCCAGAAGGGAATGGCAGGATATATTTAAAGCACTGAAAGAGAAAAATCTACAACCAAGATTACTGTACCTGGCAAGGATCTCATTCAAAATTGATGGAGAAATAAAAAGCTTTTCAGACAAGCAAAAGTTAAGAGAATTCAGTACCACCAAACCAGCTTTACAAAAAGTATTAAAGGGACTTATATAGTCAAGAAATACAAGAGAGGAAAAAAGATCTACAAAATCAACCCCAAACAATTAAAAAAATGACAATAGGAGCATATATATCAATAATTATTTTAAATGTAAATGGATTAAATGCACCAACAAAAAGACACAGACTGGCTGAATAGATACAAAAACAATACCTATATATATGCTGTCTACAAGAAACCCACTTCAGACCTCAAGACACTTTTAGACTGAAAGTGAGAGGATGAAAAAATATATTCCATGCAAACGGGAAGCAAAAGAAAGCTGGAGTAACAATCCTTATATCAGACAGAATAGACCTTAAAATAAACAAGATTATAAGAGATAAGGAAGGACACTACATAATGATCAAGGGATCAATCCAAGAGGAAGACATAACAATTGTAAATATCTATGCACCCAACATAGGAGCACCTCAATACATAAGACAAACACTAACAGGCATAAAAGGAGAAATTGACAGTAACACAATAATAGTGGGAAACTTTAACACCCCAATCACACCAAAGGACAGATCATCAAAACAGAAAATTAATAAGGAAACACAAGTTATAAATGATACATTAGATGAGATGGAGCTCATTGATATCTTCAAGACATTACCTTTTTATTGAGTGCACATGGAAAATTCTTCAGGATAGACCACATCTTAGGTCACAAATCAAACCTCAGTAAATTTAAGAAAATTGAAATCACAGTAGCATCTTCTCTGACCACAATTTTATGAGACTAGATATCAATTACAAGAAAAAAAGCTGTAAGAAACAAAAACACATGGAGAGTACACAACACATTTCTAAATAACCAATAGGTTACTGAACAAATCAAAAAGGAAATCAAAAAATTTCTAGAAACAAATGACAATGAAAACACAACAACTCAAAACCTATGGGATGCAGCAAACGCAGTTCTAAGAGGGAAGTTTATAGCAATACAATCCTACCTCAGGAAACAAGAAAACCATCGAATAGACAACCTAATTTTACACCTAAAGCAACTGGAAAAAGAACAACAAAAATAGAAACCCAAGATTAGTAGAAGGAAAGAAATGATAAAGATCTGAGCAGAAATAAATGAAAAAGAAATGAAAGAAACAATGGTAAAGATTAATAAAACTAAAAGCTGTTTCTTTGAGAAGATAAACAAAATTGACAAGCCTTTAGCCAGACTCATCAAGAAAAAAAGAGAGAAGAATCAAGTTAACAAAATTAGAAATGAAGAAGGAGAGGTTAAAACAGACAATGCAGAAATACAAAGGACTATAAGAGACTATTATGAACAACTACATGGCAATAAAGTGGATAGCCTGGAGAAATGGATAGATTCTTAGAAAAGTTCAATCTTCCAAGACTGAACCAGAAAGAAATAGGAATCATGAAAAACCCAATTACAAGCACTGAAATTGAAGCTGTGATCAAAAATTTCCCAAGAAACAAAAGCCCAGGATCAGATGGCTTCACAGGAAAATTCTATCAAACATTTAGAGAAGAGCTAATGCTTATCCTTCTAAAGCTCTTCAAAAAACTGCAGAGGAAGGAACACTTCCAAACTCATTCTACAAGGCCACCATCACCCTGATACCAAAACCAAAGACAACACAAAAAAAAAGAAAACTACAGGTCAATATCACTGATGAACATAGATGCAAAAATCCTCAACAAAATTTTAGCAAACAGGGTTCAGCAACACTTCAAAAGCTCACACACCATAATCAATTTGGGTTTATTCCAGGGATGCAAGGATTCTTCATTATACTCAAATCAATCAATGTGATACACCATATTAACAAATTGAAAGATAAAAATCATATGATAATCTCAATAGATGCAGAAAAAGCCTTGACAAAATTCAGCACCCATTTATGATTAAAATTCTTCAAAACATGGGCATAGAAGGAATCTACCTCAACATAGTAAAGGCCATATATGATAAGCCTACAGCAAACATTATTCTCAATGGTGAAAAACTGAAAGCATTCCCCCTAAGATCAGGAACAAGACAAACCTGTCTACTTTCACCACTACTATTAAACACTGTTTTGCAAGTTCTAGATAAAGCGATCAGAGAAGGAAAAGAACTTAAAGGAATCCAGATCAGAAAAGAAGTAAAGCTCTCACTGTTTGCAGATGGCATGATACTGTACGTAGAAAACCCTAAAGATAGTATCAGAAAATTACTAGAGCTAACCAGTGAATTTAGCAAAGTTACAGGATACAAAATCAATACACAGAAATCACTTGCATTTCTATATACTAACAATGAAAAATCAAAAAGAGAAATTAAGGAGTCAATCCCATTCACCATTGCAACAAAATGAATTAAGTATCCAGGAGCAAACTTACCTAAGGAGACAAAGAGATTCAAGCTGGTTTTAGAAAAGGCAGAAGAACCAGAGATCAAATTGCCAACATCCGCTGGATCATCAAAAAAGCAAGATAGTTCCAAAAAAACATCTATTTCTGCTTTACTGACTATGCCAAAGCCTTTGACTGTGTGGATCACAATAAACTGTGGAAAATTCTGAAAGAGATGGGAATACCAGACCACCTGACCTGACTCTTGAGAAACCTGTATACAGGTCAGGAAGCAACAGGTGGACATGGAACAACAGACTGGTTCCAAATAGGAAAAGGAGGACATCAAGGCTGTATATTTTCACCCTGCTTATTTAACTTATATACAGAGTACATCATGAGAAACTCTGGTATGGAAGAAGCACAAGCTGGAATCAAGATTGGTGGGAGAAACACCAATAACCTCAGATATGCAAATGACACCACCCTTAAGGCAGAAAGTGAAGATGAACTAAAAAGCCTCTGATGAAAGTGAAAGAGGAGAGTGAAAAAGTTGGCTTAAAGCTCAACATTCAGAAAACTAAGATCATGGCATCTGGTCCTGTCACTTCATGGGAAATAGATAGGGAAACAGTGGAAACACTGTCAAACTTTATTTTGGGGGGCTCCAAAATCACTGCAGATGGTGATTGCAGTCATGAAATTAAAAGACGCTTACTCCTTGGAAGGAAAGTTATGACCAACCTAGGTAGCATATTAAAAAGCAGAGACATTACTTTGTCAACAAAGGTCCGTCTAGTCAAGGCTATGGCTTTTCCAGTGGTCATGTATGGATATGACAGTTGGACTGTGAAGAAAGCTGAGCACCAAAGAATTGATGCTTTTGAACTGTGGTGTTGGAGAAGACTCTTGAGAGTCCCTTGGACTGCAAGGAGATCCAACCAGTCCATCCTAAAAGAGATCAGTCCAGGGGGTTCATTGGAAGGGCTGATGCTGAAGCTGAAACTCCAATACTTTGGCTACCTCATGCAAAGAGTTGACTCATTGGAAAAGATCCTGATGCTGGGAGGGATTGGGGGCAGGAGGAGAAGGGGACGACAGAGGATGAGATGGCTGGATGACATCACCGACTTGATGGATATGAGTTTGAGTAAGCTCCAGGAATTTGTGGTGGACAGGGAGGCCTGGTGTGCTGCGATTCATGGGGTCACAAAGAGTCGGACACGACTGAGCGACTAAACTGAACTGAACTGAACTGAGGCAAAAGAACAGCACACAGAAAATTATAAGACACTGATGAAAGAAATCAAATGACATAAACAGATGGAGAGATATTCCATGTTCCTGAGTAGGAAGAATCAATATTGTGAAAATAACTATACTACCAAATGCAATCTACAGATTCAATGCAATCCCTATCAAATTACCAATGGCATTTTTCACAGAACTAGAACAAAAAAAAATGCACATCCATATGGAAATTCAAAAGACCCTGAATAGCCAAAGCTGTCTTGAGAATGAAGAATGGAACTGGAGGAATCAACCTTCCTGACTAGGTTATACTACAAAGCTACAGTCATCAAGACAGTATGGTACTGGCACAAAACAGAAATATAGACCAGTGGAACAAGACAGAAAGCCCAGAAATAAACCCGTGCACCTGTGGGTACCTTAATGTTGACAAAGGAGGAAAGAATATACAATGGGGCAAAAACTGCCTCTTCAATAAATGGTTCTGGGAAAACTGGACAGCTACATGTAAAGAATGCAATTAGAACACTTCCTAACACCATACACAAAGATAAACTCAAAGTGGATTAAAGACCTAAATGTAAGACCAGAAACATAAAACTCTTAGAGGAAAGCATAGTCAGAACACTCTATGACATAAATTAAAGCAAGAGCCTCTATGACCCACCTCCTAGAGTAATGGAAAAAATAAATAAATAAATAAACAAGTGGGACCTGATTAAACTTAAAGCCTTTGCACAGCAAAAGAAACTCTAAGCAAGGTGAAAAGACAACCCTCAGAATAGGATAAAATAATAGCAAAGGAAACAACTGACAAAGGATTAATTTACAAAATACACAAGCAGCTCATACAACTCAATGCCAGAAAAACAAACAACCCAATCAAAAGTGAGAAAAAGACCTAAACAGACGTTTCTCCAAAGAAGACATACAGATAGCTAACAAACATATGAAAAGATGCTCAACATCAGTCATTATTAGAGAAATGCAAATCAAAACTACAGAGAGATATCACCTCACACCAGTCAGAATGGCCATCATCAAAAAGTCTACAAACAGTAAATGCTGGAGAGGGTGTGGAGAAAAGGGAATGCTCTTGCACTATTGGTGGGAATGTAAATTAATACAGCTACTATGGAAGATGGTATGGAGATGCCTTAAAAAACTAAGAATAAAATCACCATATGACCCAGAAATCCCACTCCTAGGCATATACCCTGAGGAAACCAAAATTGAAAAGGACTCATGTATCCTTTACATGAGTATACATGTTCATTACAGCACTATTTACAATAGCTAAAACATGGAAGCAACCTAGATGTCCATCAACAGATGAATAGATAAAGAAGCTGTGACACATATACACAATGGAATATTTCTCAGCCATAAAAAGGAACGCATCTGAGTCAGTTCTGATGAGGTGGATGAACCTAGAATCTGTTATAGAGTGAAGTGAGTCAGAAAGAGAAAGACAAATATTGTATTCTAACACATATATATGTAACCTAGAAAAGTGATAATGAAGAATTTATTTACAGGGCAGTAATGGAGAAACAGACATAGAGAATAGACTTATGGACCTGGGAAAAGGGGAGGAGAGGGTGAGATGTATGAAAAGAGTAACATGGAAGCTTACATTACCATATATAAAATAGACAGACAACAGGAATTTACCTTCTCAGGAAACTCAAACAGGGGCTCTGTATCAATCTAGAGGGGTGAGATGGGGTGGGAGATGGGAGGGAGTTTCAAAAGGGAAGGGATATATGTATACCTATGGCTAATTCATGTTGAGGTCTGACAGAAAACAACAAAATTCTGTAAAGCAATTATCCTTCAATAAAAAAAGAAGTTAAAAAAAAAAAGGATATTCCCAGTATTCCATATGGTTACCAATGGAAAGGTAGGAGGAGAGTGATAAACCGAGAGTTTGGGATTAACATATACACCCTGCTGCTGCTTAGTCACTTCAGTCGTGTCTGACTCTGTGCGACCCCATAGACGGCAGCCCACCAGGCTCCCCCGTCCCTGGGATTCTCCAGGCAAGAACACTGGAGTGAGCTGCCATTTCCCTCTCCAATGCATGAAAGTGAAAAGTGAAAGTGAAGTCGCTCAGTTGTGTCCAACTCCTAGCGACCCCGTGGACTGCAGCCTACCAGGCTCCTCCATCCATGGGACTTTCCAGGCAAGAGTACTGGAGTGGGTTGCCATTGCCTTCTCTGCATATACACACTACTAAATACAAAATAAATAATCAAGAGGACCTACTATACAGCACAGGGAACTCTACTCAATGTTCTTTAATAACCTGTATGGGAAAAGAATCTAAGAAAGAATGGATACCTATATATGTATAATGGAATCACATCCTTATACAGCTGAAACTAATACAATATTGTAAATAAACTATGTATGCATGCTCAGTCACTAAGTCCTTTCTAACTCTTTGTGATCCCATTGACTGTAGGCTGCCAGACTTCTACATCCATGAAATTTTCCAGGAGTGGGTTGCCTGTTCCTCCTGCAGGGGATCTTCTGAACCGAGGGATCAAACCCACATCTTTTATGTCTCCTGCACTGGCAAGCAGAAATCAACTATACTCCAATACAAATTAAAAACTTAAAAAAAGGAAAGATTACATCCAGCTACCAAAAAGGGCTCTTTCCCCTCCTGGGATTCCTGATGTGATGCTGGAGAGGGCAGAGCAGGTGCAGGACGCCTCTACATTATCTGAGATTGTGTTTCCCTGGCTTTGGTGTGCTTTGGCTTCTAATGGGCCCGTTTGACTTATTTTTGGAGGACCTAATGCAGGGGCTCATAGACACCAGGTGGTCATTAGTTAAAGGCTGAGATGTAGGTGCTGATGGGAGTGTGAAAGCCCAACTCTCTAGCCTTGGGCTGGGATACTTTTGAGGCAAACTTATGTTCCAGAGTTTCCTGTGGGAACAGGGTTCAGCTTCCCTCCCCAAGACTTGCATGAAATCACACTCAAGCTAGTTTCATCCCTTTTCCTGTCCTGATTCTGCTGTGCCCTCACTGGTTTCTCTGGAAGGCCTTTTAAAAAAAAAACAAAACTAACTGTTCTGACTCTTCCTTGCTGCACAGGAATTCTCTAGTTTCAGAGGGTGGGGACTACTCTCTAGATATGGTAAGTGGGCTTCTCATTGCAATGGCTTCTCTCGTTGCAGATCATGGGATCTATGGCCTGAGGTCTCAGTTCTTGTGGCCCATAGGCTTAGTAGCTCTCAAAATATGAAATCTTCCCAAACCAGAGGTCCAACATGTCTCCTGAAGCAGAAGGCAGATCGGTAACCACTGGACCATCAGGGAAGTCCTTCTGGGAGGAACTTTGAAATAAATCACTTGTATATGATACCTTGAGTCACAGGCTACTTCTGGGGAGGCTGACCTATGATGGTTCCCTAATCAGGCAATTCCTTGACACCAGGACTGATATAGGTTCCCCTCAAAAATATTCCTACAGCATCTGTCCCTGCCATATGGCTTTGTTCTTGCTTGAGTTTCTAAAACCCACACTAGACCACAGCTTCCAGAGGGCAGAGCTCTAACTTGACTCTCTTGCAAGTCCGCATGAGTAGGTCTTGTCTCTATCCACCAGACTCTAATGTCAAAACAAGGCTGACACACAGACTTGTTATTGGGTTGTGAGAGTTAGGTTACAATCTCAACTGGCTGTAATCAAAGTCTAAATAATCTTGTCTTAAATGCAATACATTTTCATGCAATAATAGTTCCAGTCAGCCCCCAGTGATAGGAACCCCGGTTTTTCTTGTGGATAGTCATCTTCAACATGTGATATTCACCTCTGGTCTAACATGACTGCTCCAGCTCCTGTCATTATATCTGCGTTCCAGAGAAGGGGAAGCAGGATATGTCCCTTTCCTTAAAGAGCATAATCAAAATTTATAAAATTATTTTCACTCATTTCTCACTGGTTGCAATGAAGTCACAGAGGCATTTTTAGGTGAAAGAAAGGCTAGGAAATGAACTTTTTAGCTGAGTGGCCCTAAACTGGGGTTTTAGTTACCAAATGAATGAGACAAATAGGAATGCCTGTTATACCCTCCTGATTCAGTGAAGAGAAGGTGACTTACACTATGAAGACATAAAACCCCCAAATCTGAAAGTCTCAGCATAACTAAGCTTTATTTCTCACTCACATCTGACTTTGGTGGACAGAGGGCATTCCTCATCACACCCTTTCAGGAAGCAAAGTGGATGGAGGCTCCTTCTGGATACAAAGAAAGGGAGTGTGAGGCAAATTAAGATCTGATTCCAAACACTTCACTTGGAAGTGACATATCACCTCTACCAAATTCCACTGGCCAAAGTAACTTCCATAGTCATGGCAAACCTGGGGGTAGTGGGTACACAAAAGGGTAGGGGAAGTGATCCTACTACAGAATATTCATGATGAGTAACAAGGGCAACCACCCTTCATTCGTGTCCCTGTGATTTGTTCTTTGCTTCTTCCCATGCTGTTCCTCCATCTCTTTTGGCCTGTAGATACAGATTCGGATAAGATCAAAAGAGAGGACATATGCTAGACTGTAAATATATGGGGAAAACAAGAAAGGAAAGAAGGAAAGGCAGACCACTGGGAACCTATGCTGCCCAACTTCTGGAGTCCACCAGCCTCTTTCCCTGCTGTCCGACCCTCTCAGCTCTGTGATGCCAGGGGACCTCAGCAAGTGGCCTGGGCCCTTGAGCCTGAAGGGAGTGGATTAAAGGCTACAGCACCTGCTGCAAGTCACATACGACTGGGCAGAGGTCAACGACCGGGCCAAAGTGCTGACACCCACCCAGGTTAAGAACCTGCCCACCGGCAATGCATGGGACGGGCTTGATTCAGGTAAATTGTACACCTTGGTCTTAACAGATCTGGATGCGCCCAGCAGGCAGGACCCCCAAACACAGGGAATGGCACCACTTTCTGGTGGTCAACATGAAGGGCAATGACATCAGCAGTGGCACGGTCCTCTCAGATTATTTGGGCTCTGGGCCTCCCAAGGGCACAGGCCTGCGCCGTTACATCTGGCTGGTTTATGAGCAGGAAAGACCACTGAAGTTTGACAAGCGCATTCTCAGCAACCAATCTAGGGACCATTGTGGCAAATTCAAGGTGGCCTCTTTCTGCAAAAAGTATGACCTCGGGGACCCCAGTGACCAGTACTTGTCACCAGGCCAAATGGGATGATTATGTGCCCAAGCTCTACGAACAGCTGTCTGAGAAGTAGAGGAGTGGGACACCATCCGAGAGTTCCCAAACAGTGTTTCCCTTTAATGATGCATGTAGATTTCTGCCTACATCCGCCCTCCCCGCCCCCGCCAACCCATCCCCCTACCCCGCCACTTCTTGCCTGAGTCCTCAGCTGTCAGATTTAGGTTTAGGGTGACTTTTCTTTCATTCTGCCTGCCCTGTATAATTCTAGGGGGTTTATGTTTTGATCCAACTTGAACTCTGTTTTGTTGGGGGTTACTTTGCTACTGTGAAGGAGTTTATCAAAATGTTAATGTGAGAACGACAACTCAGATTTTAAAGAAGAAAAAAAAAATTCTGGTAATATTGCAGGCTTGCAATATTAGAACAGAGCATCAAAGAATCTTTAAGGGAGGTTGAAAACAAAGAAGAGATTGACTGCCTCTGCCTTTTGTGAGCCCAAGCACAGAACTGTGTATGAAGGCACCTAATGGCATGTGTTTTCACAGCCCTGTCTCACCAAGACAACGAGAACCAGCATGCCCACTAACTTCCAATGCCTCAGGCTGGTTACTGGGTATCAGTGTCCCACTCTGGCTCCTTTAAAGAGCAATACCAGAAAAAGCTACAGAGAGGAAGTCACTTTGCTGTTAAAGCCTGGCCATCCAGATAGGCAGCAGTTCTGGGTAAGAGGTTATCCAGAAATCTGAAAGTCTGTGCTTGTTAACTTGATCACTCTTTGGTGTAAAAAAAAAAAAATCATTCTGGATGTTGTGTTAATTCTGCTGTTTGCTTATAGTTGAATAAAAATAAAAACATTGTGTAGATGAAAAAAAAAGGAAGAAGGAAAGAAGAAAATTAAGAATAAAAGTTCAAAATCTATCAAAAAGCGCGTTTGTAATCACAATTTTGTGCGTGTACAGTTTAGGTGATTTAAATAAATTTGACTTATTTAGGAATAAATTTATAAAATAAAAAATAAGAGAAATTTAAAATACAAATGTATTCACTAAACCCAACAAAATAATAATAATAAGACTGTACCATACTAACCATGTAGGGCATGGTGACTGAGTGACTAACACTTTAACTTTCTTTTTCATCAGATTCTCAAGCACTAAGCTCTTTCCCCTACCTTTCATGCTGTGTAAACTATTTAGCACTGGGAGATGTGGAGAGATCTCCAACTGTGAACCCAACCCAAGAAATTTGTAAAGATAAAGAAAACTGGAAAAGTATCCTTTCTGGAGTATACTTAGCAACTTTGCAACTTGTGGGGCAGGTCACTTTGAAGGTGTTTTGAGGCAAATAAGAGATGCATGCTTGGTGATTTGCTCCTCAAGTCCTGAGGGAAGTTAGGTGACTGAATGTCTGGTTACTTGATTTCACAACTGATATCATCCTGGGGAAAGAATGTTCATCAGATCAACACATATTTTCTCACTAAACAGCAGGCTTAGAAAGGTTTCTAAGGCCAACATCAGGTGTTTTTGACATGAAAGGCGGAATGGGGTTAGTCCCCTCTAATACAGAGAGATTGAACTGTGCAGGTTGTCATGGTAACAGTTTATTGTGCTACCCTAGGAGATAAGGTAAACTGACAAGAAACCAAAGGCCTTTACAACTCTCTTTGCAGTGTGATTTTAGGCTTGAAGTAGTTGTCAAGGAAAGGGTGGCTGGTAAGGGTGAGGAGGGGAGTAATCAGAGCCAGTGCTTTAGCTCCTGCTAGAGCCAAGAAAACAGGAGTGCCTGCTCAGTTAGGGTTTCAGTTATCTTCCACTAGATCCTAGGTGAGGAAACAGTGATATGTTGTCTCTGTGGAGGGAACATAGATCAACACCTGTTCCTTTCCCGTCTCAGGTCCACTCTGATCCCCTTAGAGCAGGATGTATCACCCCCACCAGAGAGCTGTTGTCTCTGTACCTGTGGCTGCCTCCCCACTTCCCAGCCCTCCCCACCCTGTCTCAGCCCCACGGGTCTGCAGTGGCTCCCATGATCGCCTTGCTGTTACCTGAGCCTGACCCTCTGACTTCTGTCCTGGGATCTGAATCAAGGCACCAAATCCAGGATGCACATGCCTGGCGAGGATGCTTCACTGTTTTCCACGTGCTCTGCAAGCCTGGGATCATGCTGTTTTATATTCTGTTATTTTCTCTCAATGTCCTATTGGAAGGATTTCTCTTAACATTGAATACTATTTTCAGGCAGTTGGCTGCTTGATGGCCTTCTGTGCTGTGGACACTTTATGTTGAATGGACTTTGGGATGTCTCAGATTTTCACTTTTGTTAGAGACTCTGAGGACTTCATCCTTACCTCTTTATGTTTGTGGGTGCTTCTGATCATAGCTTTACATAAATCTTACAAGCAAAATTCCTGGGACAAAAACAGTACTTATATTTAGGACAAATCATCATCACCCAAGACTGTACTAATTTGCACTCTTACAAGAAAGGTTCAAGATCTTCCTCTTTCCTGTTTTTCCTACCTTTTCTATCACTGAAGGCCATAAATCTTTGGTCTACAATTTGGAATGGATAAAAGTGGAAGGAAGGTGGAGTAAGACTGTTGCTTTAAAGATCAGATTTATCCTCATGTTGGTGGCACAGGCTACAAATATACAGCCTCATGAGTAAGGAGTACATTAACAGGTACCAGCTTCAGCCCCAGGCTTAGGCTGATCTAGGGTGATTTTTCCAGGTGATATCATGGTGGTAGCCATGCTGAAACCATGCATGTCTCCTGACATGGATGCAGCAGTGTGTTCAAGTGCATCTACTAACTCTTCCATTCATTTAATCATAGTATATTTCTTGAGGGTGGCTACATATCTGTCACAAGTGTTGGAGCCAAAAGATAGGAGACATCTTACCTCTGTACCATGGGGGTCATGCCTTCCCGAGGCTCATGCAAAGACAGTGAGCTAGCATCTGTAATTAACCAGAACTGTTATTCTTGCTCCTATTGGTGGTTTCTCACCAACAGCACCGTTGCTTGTGGTTCCACGGAGAAAACTTGGAGAATGAGTTTGACAAACTGTTCACTTGCCTCTCCATTAAGCCTGGTTCATGGTATTTACTGTTAAAGAAAAATAACTGATTCTGCTCTCACCTTTTCCTTGTTTATCAGCTCTGCAACGGGACCTCTTTCACTCCCCGCAAGTCGATCATAATCCAGGACCATCCCAAAGTGTCCAGGCACATGTACCCATGGACATACGGCCAAGCTACACACAGATAGTAACTTCAGGGTTTAGGGGTGTGTTTCAGGGTCAGGGTGACAAGCCTAAAGTCAGCACCTCGCCCTATGCCAGCTTTCCTTGTCTCCCTCAAGAGGAAGCCCTTTACTCCTCTGGCCTCCCATCCACACTATTTTCATTTTCTCCATCTGGCTCTCCCAGTTGGGAGTTGTCTCTTTATCTGTCTCCATGACTTGTAGGTGAGCTCCTAGCCCAGCTCTCTATCCCTGGGGTCCACCACAGCACCTAGCACGTAGTAGGTGCTTAGTAAATTTGTACTGAATGAAAAGATGACTGTGTTTTCCACCTTATTTAGTCTTTCCTGCTCTTTCTCTATTCTGGATCTGACTCTAACCCTGCTGTCCCCAGCCCGGGCCTCTGCCTAGGGTCTCCAAATGGGAAGAAGTGGTACTTCTACTCCAAAACTGGCAAACCATGGCAGCTTGAACCAGATGGTTTGTGGCTTTCCCCATGAAGGAAGCTCAGAGAGGCTGAGGGCTCTGTGCACCCTGGATTCCCCCATTTACATGAATGGCATCCTCCCCAGCATCACTGGAGGTAGAAGGAAGGAGCTTGCTGGACCCTGGAGGAGGGGGTGGCTCAGGAATCCACATGGGGCTGTCACTTGCAAGGTGGCACTGGAAAGGAAAAGCAGGTGTGGGCAGAAGAGAGCTGGTGGCTGGGGTGGAGAGACGGAAGGGAACCATCTCGGTGTAAAGGGCCATACCCAGGTCTCCCTGCAGCAGAAGGCCACTGCCAATGTTCCTCCAGAATGGCAAGAATACAGTCTAATTTCATTACCCCTTACCATCTCTCTGAATGAGGAGGTGGTGTAGTTGGTGGGGCAGCCATAAACTCTACCACGGTCTAGAACCTCCCCCTGACGCTTCCTCTGTGGCTGCCTCTCTATCTCTAGCCACATGATTCTGGAGTAAATCTCAATCACAGTTGGTGCAGGGTCAGGGCCACACGACCATGTAGGGCCAATTATAGGACCCCATGCCCCTACCAACACAGTTGGTCCAGAACTGGACTCAAGATCTGAGTTGGGTCAATCAGATCCCTCCCTGGAGCCTTGATGCCTTCTGAGTTTCTTTCCTCACTGACTAGATGCTTTAGAGATATAAAGCCCTGGGGCAGGCAGCTGCAGTCCTTCAATAGGTGTAGAAGCCTGAGGGAAGAAAGTTGTCAGGCTAAGAGAATCAAAGAGAGAAGAGAAAGAGTGAGGGTGTCAAACTGTGAGCTGATGGCTTCTGATTTCTTGGGTCCAGTCCCGGAGATCTTTGGATCTGTTCTGGTTCCCGTGTCCCAGATCCCAGATCCCCAGTATCCTTCCAATAAGCCTCCCCTTTCCTTGAAGTCATTTGGAGTTGGGCTCCTCTCACTAGTAGTTCAGACTTGATTCTAGGTCCTGCCCAGGTATGATCCACCTCTGCTACCCAAGGAGAGGCACCCATTCATATCAGCATCATTGAGATGAACCCTTTATTCTTTACTGAGAATAGGGCTTGCAGAGCTTCAAACACAGTTCACCAGCATCTCTGGCAGGTGTGCACTGAGTTGAGAGAATGTGTGTTTAGAGTAGGCCTGATTAATTCCTGAAGCAGCCACAGCATTTACACTGCAAGAGCCAGGCCAACCCTGTTGTTTCCCCGATCAAAATCTGAGAAATACAGCCTCAGGAAGATATCACCTGGGATCCAGGTCTCTGTGGAGTCCAAGTCCTCTGTGCCCCCTCAAATGCTGCTAATACAGACGTTCTGAGAACTCTGGGGAGACTGAAACACACATCAGTCACCCTGGGCCACTACCTGCCACCCCTATCAATATCCAGCCCTGGCATATTTTTTGGTTTCATTTCCCTCCTTCGGTAAGAATCAAGTGGTTCTCTCAGCACCTGAGGAAGTGGGGTACAGCCAAGAACAAGAAGGGCCAAGACATGTGGTTGCCATGAGGAAAGGAGGATTGGGAGTTTGGGATTTTTAAATGAAAATTAATATAGAGGATGGATAAAGAACAAAGTATTACTGTATAACAATGGGAACTATATGCAATACCCTGTGATAAACTGCAATGGAAAACAATATGAAAAATACATATATATAAATATTTGTATATGTATAACTGAGTCACTTTGCTTTGCAGCAGAACTTAATGCAGCACTAAAAAATCAAGAATACATCAATCATTTTTTTTAAAGACCAAGAGTGTCCTGTAGGTCCCCTCACGCTCTGCTGTTTCTTCCCTTCTCACCTCCACTCACAGTTTTCTCTGCAGAGAATGCCTGTTTTCTCTCTCTTCACCACAAACTATTCTCTTCTTAAACATTTTTTATTTTAATACTTTGTTGTTCATCCATCCTCTATATTAGGTTTCATTTAATAAGCCTAAACTCCCAATCCTCCTTTCCCATATCCCCCTGTCTCATGGCAACCACATGTCTTGGCCTTCTTGTTCTTGGGTGTACCCCACGTCCTCAGGTGATGAGTAAATAAAATTTGATTTTATATTGTTATTTTATAGCCAAATAACAATATCATGAGCTTCAGGTGGACAGTACAAGGAATCAGCCATACATATACATATAGCTGTTCTCTCCAAGGTTCCCCATCCAGGCTGCCACATAACATCGAGCAGAGTTCCAGGGCTACACAATAGGTCGTTGTTGTTTATCCATCTTAAATATAGCAGTGCCCACAACTTGTTCTTTATACTGCACTCAGGCCCTTAGGAAGCCTTCCTGGACATACCCTTACCCTCCAAGGCCACTCCAGGTTGGGTTGGTTGACTTACCCTGATGCTCCCCTCATTTGTGGACCTCATCACCCCTAATGTGGCCCCAGTATCCCTTTGCACAACCCCAGGGGGTGCCATGTGTGTGGAATCCAGTATAGCATCACCTCAACCCAAGCAGGCCTCCTTATGCCTCCATGAGGCTGGGAGTTTAGAATTACTGAAATTCCCTCTTTTCCTCAAAGCCTTCTTTGAGTCTGCCAGCCTGCCCTGAACTTCCATAGGGAGCTGACATTAAATCTTAACCCTGTGCCAGGGCTGTGCAATCACTATGCTCCTTTATCCACCTTAGCATCCTACCTTCCCCACAGAGAGGTCAGGTAACCCCAACTCACAGAGGGGGGACCGGGTCTTAGCAAGGGGAAGTTGTAGCCGAGAGCTGGGGTAACCGTGTAGGTTAACATCCAAACCAGAACAACTGTGAGAAGGAAAGGAGACTGTCAACCCCCATGGTGGGACAGCACACTGGGGCTGTCCCCAGCCATCCTCCTTGTCACATGGCCTATTTCACAGATTGCTAGAGCTGACTTTCCAGGTTTATCCATTTGAAGGCTCTGGTTGAACTGAAGCCTTTTGAGGGCAAAGGACCTTAGCATTCCCTTCTCCTTATGCCAGGCATCATGCCAGCATGGGGTGGTGTCTCCACATTTCTTTCCAAAGGATAGATGTGCCAGACTTCACTCTCTTTACTCTGTGCCAGAGGCCTTTACTCTCAAGTGGTTGGTTTTGTGGGAGGCACTGGCCCAGCCACATGGGCTAAGCAGCATCTGCAATGGTGTGACTTGGCCTGTGACTTGACTGGGAGGAGGGCAGAGGACGCCCTCCTACCAGCAGCAGCCCAAGGAGGGTTCCTGCAAGTCCCAGATTTGAAAGCCAGCCCAAAGGATTGGCCCCTCACCTGCCGCATATAGACTTGAGGGGGCACAGGGTAGTCAGTGCTGTCGATCATGAAGATGACAGGAGGCAGGGCCCCAATGCTCTTATATGAAACCACATGCTGTAAGAGAAAGAGGGAGGGAGGTTGGCCCTGCTGATCCTTGGTGTGCAAGGAGACCAGGAGTGACCCAGTGGCTTGACCCTTCACCTCATGATCCTTGGAGGCGATAGCATCGATGAGCTTCTGGATGTTGGGGACCACTTTACTTGGGCCAATCAGCAAAGAGGTCCTGGTGTCCACAAGGACTTGACATCCGCTGGAACAACCAATCACCATCCCATTCACTGGGAGACAGTGGGACAAAGAGTGCACCAGCGTCACTCTGAGTCTCCCCCACGACTGTCCCCTCCTTGAAAGTCTCCTGAACAGCTGGGGCTTCAGCTCTAGTCCTGACTCTGTTTTCCTTTGCTCTTTGTCATGTCACCTTCTTTGACATCTTTGAAAGCAGTACTTGAATCTTCCAGGCCCTTTCACTCCTCAGGGCCATGACAGGTTCTCGTCGCCCTTCCTAGAAGACCACCATCCCCTTTGTCTAGCTAACTTCTCCTCGTTTTCCAGGTTCCAGCTTAATTGCCACATTTTCAGCGAAGTCTTTCCCCTGGACTGGATTAGTCTCCTGTCTTGGTCACTGTCTCTAGACCCTTCCTCATGTCTAGCATGTACCAAAGTGGTGATTCACTAAGTCTGTGAGTCGTTTCATGTACATATGCCTTATGAGATGTTAGGGCAAGTTTTATCCTCATTGCCTCACTAGAGTGCCTGGCACACAGTGGATGCACAATGTTTATTGAAGAAATAAATAAATAATTGAAAAAATGAATGAGGAACACCCAGAGATCTGTATCTGGTTTCTGACCAATGATGGGTCAACCAACATAGTGAAAATGGAGGTTCCCTGGAGCATCAGATTCTCAGAGTGGTAGGTGGGGAGACACGGGCTCCCTAGGAGAGATTGTCTCCAAGCACTGGCCCCTCACCAGGCTCAGACACTGAGGCCCTGGCCAGGGGATGCCCAAGCTAGCCCAGAGGACGTCCAAAGGACAGCTCAGTTTTCCTCTGAGGCTATCACATAGAATCTCGTCAATTATTGCCCCCTGTTCTCTGCCGCTTCTGGAACCCAGCTTCCTGACTCTCTGTCACAGCCCTTGCCCCACTGTGTGCCCACTATGGGGGTGAGGAGCTGTGGTTATGTGGGATATCTCTCTTTATGAGTTGCTCTCAGACCTCAAAACTGCAGTCAACCTGTCTCCACTAGTGGGTAACTTCTCCCAAAGGAGACCAGCTTTCCCCATTTTTTCAGGACTTTCTCTGTTTTTTAACTGTCTGTTCTATGTGCTGAGAACTCGCTTGGTCCCAGTAACCCTGGACAGTTGGTCATCTTATCACAACCCTATGACGAAACTCTTGTGATCCTCTGTTCACTGCACTTTAGGGTCCTCAAGCCATGCTCCCTGCCTCACAGCACAGTGGGTGCAGCCCTGCTCGGGCTGCCCAGTTCTCTCTGGATCATCTCAGGACCTGGACAGAAGTCTCTGCAGGAGGCTGCGGTGATTATAAACCCATGGGTGTGTATCTGTGTTTGTGTATCTGTGTTTGTGTGTGTGTTTGTATATGTCTCTGTGTGTGTATCTGTGTGTATCTGTCTGCTTGTGTGTGTTTATATTTGTGCCTATGTGTGTGTTTATGTGTCTCTCTGTGTGTTTATGTGGATCTGTGGGGGTGGAGTGTATATACGTGTATTTGACAGAGTATCTGAGAGTACATTTGTGTCTGCATGTATCCTTGTGCATGTGTGGGAGCATCACTTGGGGTGATCCTCAAAGGGAGAGGCTTACCTGTCCATGGTGATCTGCCAGTACCAAGCTTTGGTCACCGGTACCCAGTTGAGCTCTCCATTGTAGTAGGCATTGTCCACTCCACCAAACATCACCACACTGCTACTCTCCTTCTGGCTGTCACAAGAAGGAAGATAGGGGGCTCTTTGGAGGAGAGAAATGCCAGGCACTGTGTGTGGGCTGGGCTTGTCCACCCATCAGAGGCACTACTAGAGTCCCCATTTTATAGATGCAGAAATTCAGGTTCGGAAGGATTGAGAACCCAACCAAAGTTGGTCACCAGCCAATGAGTGGCACAGAAGAGGTTCAAAGCTGGGAAAACTGACCGGGCTTCTGAAGAGAGCCTGGTCCCCTCCAGTGACCTGAGTGCTCACAGATCCCTACAGGGTACACCATGATGGAGGGGTCTGGCATTTCCCTTATCTAAACTGTCATTTTTCAGAAAAGTTGAGGCCTGAAGGCACAAGCAGCATGGGTTCAGGGGCACCCAGTGTTGGCTTCTCTGGCATGTGACCTGTACCATACATGATGTACCGTCCATGAGGCCCCACGTTCAGCAGGCCCCTCACCTCTGTCACCCTGTCTTGAAATTCCTAATACTTGTTGAACAAGGGGTCCAACAGTTTCATTTTGCACTGGCTCCTGCAAACTGTGTAGCTCATCCTGGGCTCCCAGTGAAATGTTAGCGAGGAAGGAAATGTTCCCGCCATCCTTCTCTTTTCTTCCATATCAAGTCCCTCAGAAAATCCTATTCTCTTTTCCTCCAGCCTGTTTCCTGATATCTTTCATTGCTCTCTCTTCCCTCCATCCCCATGGACCAAGCTGCAGCCCTTGAGACCACAAGCAGAGTTGGGTTTCAATAAAGTTTTATTTACAAAAACCAGTGGTGGGGCCAGATGTGGCCCTGGGGCTCTCAGTTTCCGTGGGCTAGACTATCTGTCAGGAAAAAGGTGGCCTATAATTTTTCATGCAACTGCAAGCATCTTACAGCTAATTTGGAGAGAGAGCTTGTCCAGCTCAGACTTATGTGCTCAAGTAGAAGGCAAAGAGAGGCTCAGAAATGACACCTTGTTCCTCCAGGTTGTCAAAGATGGGGGTTATCTCTGGGGTGGAGAAACTGGGGTAGCTCAAGCCGAGGGTGCCATCAAAGGGTACATGACTGAACCCGAACTCCTCCAAGCTCAGGCCAAATGGCTGGGCAGTGCTAACAAGGTTGTTGATCTGTGGAAGAGACGAGTGTTCCAACATCATGGTTTGGGAAGTGAGGCTGAGACAGGTGGGTATGCAGATGGCATTAGAACCACAGAGAATAACTGAGACCTGGCCTTGGACTCGCTTATCCTCAGATGGGGAGACCAAGTTGGGACAAGAATTCAGGTTCCATTTGTGTGGGGCTGTGTATTTAACAACAGCTGCTCCTCTGGCAAACATCATCTGAATGAGTCAAGTTGACCTCATGCCTTCTGTCCATGTGGGTCATTCTGGACTCAGGACCAAGTGGTTCCCCCTTGTGGGCAAAATGAATAGAGTGCAGGGTAGCCTTCTCTTTGGCATCACTATGATCTGATGACAGAAATGGACAGAATTCATTGAGGTGCATTGTGGATTCTGCATCTGCCCAGAAGACAGAAGTCCATTATACAATGTCACTGGACAGGTTCATATGAAAACTCTGCCTGGGAAATATGCACTTGGGGATGGATATTTGTGTGGGGGGTGCGGGGGTAATACTCAGGTACTTTGGAGGAGGCAGGCCATAGCTTTTATTAGATTCTCAAAAGTCCAATAGAGTAGGAAACCGTTTATCGGGCCCCTCCCACATCTGTGACCCCTGCTTTCCCAGGCTGGATGCCTGAAGCCCCAGACTTTCCCCAGGGGCCCCAGATCACTTTTATCCTGTCCCAAACACACCACACCAGCTTGAGTCATGACTGGCCAGGCCAGCTCTACTACTTACCACAGGTGTGACCTTGGCCAGGCCCTTGCTCTCTGCACTTCAGTTCCCTCATCTGTATCATGGAGCTAATCGTAGTACCTGCTGCGTGAGGTTGTTGCAGGATTAAACCAGTTATTTGCAAGAAAGTGCCCGGCACAGTCTGAAAATATAAAACTGGGTACTTTTTCTTCATCTCTCCCTGATCCCAACAAAAGGAACCTTGAGCTGCTCATGGGCAAAGGAGCTATAAGCCCACACTCCAAGCCCCTCTCTGGGTTAGCCACTCTGGGAGTTTGTGTGTCAGCAAGGGTGCTGTCTCCCCAGGAACAGAGTCCTGAGGGGTAAGCAGCGGTCGTTCCCAAGGCCAGCCATGACTCCACTTCTGTTGCCACGTTACCCGAACAGTGTCATAGCTGAGATCTGCGCTCATCCTCCCAGATCCGTAGATGATGTTGAAGGACTTGTTTGTATACCGGAAGGTGGAGAACTCTTGAGGGTTGAAGGTAATGTGTGTATCTGCAGACACAAGAGATAAGTGTCTGTCAGTTGCCAAGGGTAGAGAAGGGGGTGGGAAAGTGAGTACAAGATGGGGCGAAGGGCAGGTACTCACAAAAGGCAGGACTGAAACAGCTGATGGAAGGCACCCACAGTTTAGATGAGCCGGTGTCAAAGAGGACCCGAAATTCCTTAGGGGGTGTTCCAATGGTGATGTTACCAAAATAAGCTAGCTATGGGAGCCAAAGAGAGTGGGCCAGTGCAGATCTGGCTCCCCTTGATTCCCACACTGCTATCTCCCTCTGGGTGTCAGGTTGCAGCTCACAGGCTTTGCTCACAAGGGTGTCTGCATTTGATCTTTTTTTTTTTTCTGTGCCCTGTAGCATGTGGGATATTAGCTTCTCAACCAGGCATTGAAGCGGCACCTCCTGCATTGGAAGCCCAGAGTCATAACTCCTGAACCCCCAGGGAAGTCCAGTGACTTCAATTGAGAAACTCTGCAGCCTCCTCTTCAAGCCCCAGTCTGAGTGCCTCTTTCTCCATGTGGTCCTCCCAGGTCACCCCAGGGCCACTCCCTCTAAACTCAGACCACATCCCATATACACCACACAGGTGGCCCTTCCATTTGACATGTATTTACTCTTTGCCTCTATTTAAGGGTGGCCTGTGCATTCGTGAAGAAGAGGTAAGACTTTTTCTAAAGTCAATAGCTATGAATATAGTGTCAGATTATTGCGACCTCAAGTGCCTTATGGGCTCAGTACATTTTTAATGTAATCATTCTTGGATCTGCAGAGGATAAACTTTCTCTACCTGGGGTTTCACACTTGATGTGCAGTTGGCTCTGTCTTTTGATCAGTTATGGTTCACCCTTTATCTGTAACTCAGTGGCTCACTTCTTTCAGAAAGAACAATCTCCCTCAAAGTAATATCTTTGGCACAGAAATGGGTGTTCACTAGCCAGCTGATAAAGCTGGGCCCAGTCAGCACAGCCCAAGAGTTGAGGATGAGATTGCCTTCTCCTCTGGGAATGGGGTCCCTGTTCCCCACTATTTCTGCCTCCTACAGGAGCCCCAGCCCCAGCATCCCACCTGGCACCTCCAGGTGAGCCCCAGTGCTAGGCCAGAGGACCAGGGGGCGCTGTGGAGCACCATCCTCCCAACGTACTCACATCCATGAAATTCTTCAGGGGGTGAGATGAGAATTTCTGGTCATGAGAGGAATTCTGGGACAGGTGGTAAGCTTGTTCCTCTAGGAAATTGTTCAACAAGTTTTTTTCCATGAGCGTTTCTCACATGGTCTTCATCTTCATTAGAGGGATTTTTCCACCAAGCATGCAGAAAAGGAAATGAAGAAGCAACAGTCAGCTGTCTGTGTTATGGTATGACTGCCATACCTGGTATTATAATGGCACTGTATATTTTCCAGGCATTTTTATGAACATCATCTTTTTATTAGAATGCCATGCAAAGATCATGTCAGAGACCTCCATCTGAATACAGGTTCTGTTGTGTAATCATCAATTCAGTCACTCAGTTGTGTCCAACTCTTTGCAACCCCATGGACTGTAGCACGCCAGGCTTCCCTGTCCACCACCAACTCCAAGAGCTGGCTCAAACTCATGTCCATTGAGTCAGTGATGCCATCCAACCATCTCATCCTCTGTCATCCCCTTCTCCTCCTGCCTTCAATCTTTCCCAGCATCAGGGTCTTTTCCAATGAGTCAGTTCTTCCCATCAGGTGGCCAAAGAATTGGAGCTTCAGTTTCAGCAGCAGTCCTTCCAGTGAATATTCAGGACTGATTTCCCTTAGGATTGATTGGTCAGATCTGCTTGCAGTCCAAGGGACTCTCAAGAGTCTTCTCCAGCATCACAGTTCAAAAGTATCATGTGTAATCATGAGTAAGCCATATGACCATTTGGAGTCTCGGTTTCCCTTTGATAAAAAGGTGGAATATAGTAATCCCCACTCCCAGTGTAGAATGTTTTGCATGTTAAGTAACATGATGGATGTAATGTACCTGTTATATAGGAAGTCTCAACAGTGAAAGCCTTTGCTGTGGCCATCACACTGTATCTTTCTTAAGCTTTGAGAGGGAGTTAAAGGGGGCATCAATATCCTCTTTTTCACAGGAGAGGAATTTGAAATTCAGGGAGTCTGTGACTTGGCTATGGTCACACTGCTTGTCAGAGGGAAAGCAGACAAGAATTACCCCACCACTCTTTCTCCAGAGTTGAATACAAGAGAGGGGTGAGAGAGGAAGCTAGAAGGTGGGGAACAAATTAGGGAAATTAAGAGGCTAAAGAAGCATCAAAATTGAAAAACTGAAAGAAAACAACACAGAGAATTATGAACACACAGAGACATCGAAAGAGATGGAGAGATAAATGAGAGACATCGAGATAAAGACAGACACATACACATAAAATTAGAGGGGAAGGAGAGAGGAGAGCTAGAAGCAAATGAAAGAGAAATGCTATTCCACAGAACCACACTTACAGTTGCATAGGTTGTGCACTGAAGAATTCCAGAGTGCCTTCTAAACACAGATCATTTTGTGACTGGTACCCCCAGAATTGTGCAACTCTGCAGGCCTACCCCAAGACCCTGGAGCCCCATGATGTGCAAGGCAAGGACTTATCAATAAGTGAGGGTTGAACTTTAAAACTGTCAAAGAATGATTGCATATTACCTCCTAACCCAGAAAGAGAGGTGATGTCACTTACAGTCCCTGTACTTACATGACCACACACTCTGAGAGGGCCACCAGCCCAAGGAGCCCAAGCCACTTCATGCTTCTTTCCTGGGTCCAAGTACTCAGGAAAGAGCAGGTTCTTAGCATGTAGTGGTGACAGGGAGCTCCTAGTTAATATATGCTTGGACCTGCCCTAATTGTTCCCTTTAGGCCACAAATGGATTTGATAAAAAAAATAGAAACCTCTTGATAAAATCTTTACCTCCACCAGTGTCCTTGGGGAGTGAACTTAGAGAATTCTCAGAATACAGAGAATTCTACTGTAATCTCTTCCTTAAGGATTAGCTGGAAAATCAACCTGAACTGCATGGACTATCTCAGAGTGGGGAGATTCTTGCCACCTTGGAGAAAAGACTGCTATTAGCATGATGAAAGTAAATGCTGGGGGCCCTGCTAGACATTCCTGATCCAATATGGTCTTCCTAGCAACTTCATGAGATGTGCATTGCTGTCCTCAGTTGGAGAGGAGATTGCTAAGAGGAAAAGAGGTCAAATGGCAAAGTGAAGACATTAGGGGCAGCCCAGGGACATATAAGTGGCTTTAGGTAGTGGGCCAGATGGCTCAGATCGTAGGTGATGCCAGTCTACGTCAAAGAGCTAGGCTAGAGCAGTATTAAAATTGCACATTTTCAATATTGGAAGAAATGTGATGCATGCGTCCACAAGATACAAACAGAAGGCCAAACCCACCTGGGTCTTCCAGTTAAGCTTGTTGGAGATCACATTCTTCCTTCTGGAATTCCTGCTCAGGAAACAGTGGGAATAGAGCCATACTCACTGCTAATGGTTCTCAAGGAGAGAGACAGCCTCCCCCAGGAACCCTTTGATTCCACTCTGTTGGCATCACCCCAAGCTGGACAACAAAATGGTAGGTCATCCAAAGCACTTAAAAATACTTCCTAATGTATCTAAGTGTCCTGGCATGTCTTATACCCAGAGTTCCTTTATGAGAGGCGATTCATCAGCCCAATTCGTGTTTCCTCTGAGGAATCTACAACCTTCCCTGTTGGTAACTTCTGTCTTATAACACCTGATCTCATCCCTAAGGACCAAAATGGTGAAAAGTTTCAATGGCCAAGGCTCCTAAGGTCCTCTGTCTCACACAAGCTGAGTGCCAACTGGTCTACCACTCCCTGCTCTGCGTCCATCATCAATGGATGCAGTGTCTTACTCTTTCTTCAGGGAACCCCTGGCTGAGCGAAGTTGGGTGGGCTGAGACTAGTCTGTTTTCAAGGAACTGTTCCCTCTTTGATGCTCAAAAAAGACCTTGGATCTTTTAAGACCTTGGTTGGGTGGGGTGGGGGGGATGCAACCAATCATGTTCTTTGAGGACTTTGTTTAAAGGATCTGGTTACAGAAAAAGTACAGGCTCACAGGGCAAGGCTGGGCATTCCCGGGTCCAGTTGATCATGAGTTGAGTTCCAGTAGACTTAAGGGTCAGGTGCTGATGCTAGCCACAGGCCACCTTTGGAGAAGGAATGGAGGAAAGAGATTTTGCCCAGAGAGCAGTGTGGTCAGGGTCCCCCATGATCACATGGGGAAAATGAGACAAGAGCCTTTACTTGTCTCTTGGCTCTATCAGTTCCCTGAGGGCTTAGGGGAGAGGATAAGAACATGGAGAAGGGAAGAGTCACTCGTGGTGCCCCTGGCACCTGATACCCCTGGTGATAACCGTCTTGTCTACACAGCTCTGGGCTCAGAGATGACGCAGCTCTGTGACAGCCCCAGAGTCTCCCTTCTAGGGAGGACAGAGATGGCCCATTGCTGGTATTTCACAAGTGAAGTATGTGATGAGTTTATGGTGAGTGATCTCTAGCCAGTGTCCAAGTATGGAAGGAAGAATGGAGGTGGAAAGTAGCCATTTATTAAGCTTGATTACCTTGGGGATTTGTAATGGCTATTTCTGGGTCTGGAAAGATCTCCCAGTTCTTTGCATGACTGGCTCCTTCTAAACATTCAGCATCATCTCAAATGTCTCCCCCTCAGGGAGGCCTTTCCTGGCCACTCCAGTCTCCCAGCACAGATTCTGATCCACCGATAAGACCATAGTCACTGAATGCATTTTCCTACATGCTTTTCATGGGCATCTTGAGAGTGTCCCCAACTTACAGATGAGGAAACTGAGGGTTAAGTGTCTCCCTGCAAGCCACAGGGCCTGTGAGTAGCTGAGCCAAGATTTGAATCCAGGTCTGTCTGACTGCTAATTCCAGCTACTCCTTAGTCCTAGGCTTGGGGGACCAGTAAGTGATACAGAGAAGAGGGTGGGGGATGGAGGGAGAAATTGAGAAAGGATCTCATCTATAAGGAAATATTCCTTCGTCTAGTGAATACTTCTTCAAGGTGCTGTAAGCCTAGTGTGGAAAATGCTTGCTGTGTAGACAGAGCCTGGAATAAAGAAACACAGTGGGGATTATGCCGGGGTCACAGATGCTGGGCCCGGGGGAAGGTGGCCCGAAGCCTAATTCATGATCCTTTGCAGGATCCAGACCCCTTGGGAGCTTGTCCACCCAGAAGGCCAGCTTTTTGTTTGTTTGTTTGTTTGTTTGCATAGGCTAGTAGGGGCCTTGTAGTCCTGGAATCAAAACATCAGAAAAGAAATGTGACCAGACTGTAAGAGACATGCTCCCGGAGCCCTGGGAAGCTGATGCCTAATGTTGCCTTGGGTAGAAAGTTAGGAAGGCTTCCTGGTGGAGGTGCAACTGAGTTGCATCTCAGTAGATCAAAGGACTTTTCTGTGTGGGTGGTGGGGAAGAGGGAATGCCCATCAAAGAAGGCAGCACTGGTGTGGTACTGGACTCCAGGAATTGTCAGTCACCTGGCAAGCTTAGCCCTAAGGGACATATATCAGTCAGTCTAAGCAGTATGGGCAGTACTAGCAATGCACAATTTACAAATAAGAACCTTGGATTTCTCTGATCCTCCAGTGTTTATGTCTCTGCACTGCCACTGCAATGGATGGGGCTGTGATCCCTGGTCAGGGACCTGGGATTCTGTGTGCTTCATGCTGGGGACAAAGAAGGAAATCTCTGTCCATCACAAGTTGTTGAGGGCTCTAATTGGAGATTTCTTCTCCTAGAGATGTAGAATAATAGAGGCTTCGCCATCAGCAGTGTCACACTGGTTGCTGAGGCATGGGGCAGGGCACATGCTAATTCATACAGTGACTATTGTAAATGAAGTGTTGTCTGCCATATCAGCAAACAAAGGATGTTACAGTTATCCATCTGTTACATTAGAGCCACTCCCAATGGTCATTCCAGAGGCATTCAGGATGGCAAAAGGATGCCCTCCATCAAGTCCTCAACTACTGAAACCACTCCACTTCCCCACCAACTGTGTATCTAGAGGGGACTCAGGATGAGAAGAAAGTGGATACTTGTCCTAGATAGCTAAATGAATTGAAGTGAAAGTCGCTCAGTTGTGTCCAACTCTTTGTGACCCCATGGACTATAAAGTTCATGGAATTCTCCAGGCCAGAATACTGGAGTGGGTAGCCTTTCCCTTCTCCAGGAGATCTTCCCAACCCAGGAATCAAACCAAGGTCTCCTGCAGGCAGATTCTTTACCAACTGAGCTATGAGGGAAGCCCTAAGGTACATATCAAAGAAATGATTTCAATGAGGCCAGGCTCTTGCATCTTCCCATACATTGAAATGCTCTCAAATTCCTTAACTTGAGATATTTGGCCTCCTTTAATTAAAAGTAATCTTTTGATGTTCCAACTGTCTGGTTTTTACTGGAAAACTCCTGTATATCCTGGCTCCTCATTTATGTCTTCAGAGAAATCCCTTAGAGCTATCTGAGAGGCTGCTTCTGGGCTTGAAGTCCTCAGAAATTTTGTAGAATAAAACAGGATTCTCAACTTTTTTGTTGTGCTTTTTTTTTTCAGTCAATATTATCAAAGCATTTTCCAGCAGTGAGATATGTCACTGCTACCTGCATTATGCTGATGTAAACAAGCGCAGGGCCACAGTGAATTCTGAGGGAGTATGGAAGTGTAAGCCAGCATAAGTTCAGGACAAAGACTTGATAATCTGGACAAGAGCACAAGTGATACACAGGACAGTGTAGAAGAGGGGAACCAAGACCAGGCCCCAGGGTGGATTAGGGTGGGTTGAAGTTCAAACCCACATTCAAGAGTATGGGTTTTATCCTCCGGGTGATGGGGATCTTTGAGTGGGTGAGTGAGATGTTAGACTGTGAGAATGAAGGAGAACAAAGGAAACTGAGGCTAAAGCATAAGAAAGATACAACAGATTAAAGATGTAAAGGGGAAGGAAGTACATTTAAAGAACCCAGAAGCTGTAGAAAGAGGCTAGCGAAGATCCTCTGGACACTGAGTGAAGGTCCTGACCCCTAGCTTCCAATCCTTCCTCTAGAAGGGAAGTGGGGGTGTGGACTAGTGCGGCTGAACTGACCTAACTGAACGGGGAGTGTGGACAGATATGTTGGAGGGTTTTTTACACTGGAAAATCAAGATTTTGGTGTGGCATGAGAACCATCCTTTCGATGTTGTTATCATTTTTCAGTTGCTCAGTCAGGTCCGACTCTGCGACTCCATGGACTACAACATGCCAGGCTTTCCTGTCCTTCACCATCTTCTGGACCTTGCTCAAACTCATGTCCACTGAGTCAGTAATGCCATCCAGCCATCTCATCCTCTGTCATCCCTTTCTCCTCCTGCCTTCAATCTTTCCCAACATCAGGGTTTTCTAATGAATCGGTTCTTTGCATCAAAAGTTTTTCATGATTTAAAAAAAAGCACCCTATGGCAAATTTTCAGAGTAGAACAAGGAAAAGGTTAAATGGGATATAGGGAGATTTCACTCCAATTTGATAACAACTTCTGTCATTAACTACAATTGTTATTAAAATTGTTGCCAACGCCTTGCACAGACTTGGCTTTGTGTGTGATTTTCAAAAATGTTAATTTCTTTCCTGTTCTCAGAACCAAGGGAAGAAGGAATAAAAAGGTAATACTGCAGGCTAGGACAGGGTGGTAGTCTAAAGCTGTGTGGCTTTCTCAAACAACCTTGAAGAAAGCACCCACTCCTTCTGGTGTTTCAAATTCAGTTCAGTCGCTCAGTCGTGTCTGACTCTTTGTGACCCCAGCATGCCAGGACTGCAGCACACCAGGCTTCCCTGTCCATCACCAACTCCCGGAGCTCACTCAAATTCATGTCCATTGAGTTGGTGATGCTATCCAACCGTTTCATCCTTCTCCTCCTGCCTTCTGTCTTTCCCAAATCATGGTCTTTTCCAATGAGTTGGTTCTTCGCATCAGGTGGCCAAAGTATTGGAGCTCCAGATTCAGCATCAGTCCCTCCAATGAATATTCAGGACTGATTTCCCTTAGGATTGACCGGTTTTATCTCCTTTCAGTCCAAGGGACTCTCAAGAGTCTTCTCCAACTACACAGTTCGAAAGCATCAATTCTTTGGTGCGCAGCCTTCTTTATGGTCCAACTCTCACATCTATACATGACTACTGGAAAAGCCATAGATTTGACAAGATGGATTTTGTCTGTAAAACAATGTCTCTGCTTTCTAATATGCTGTCTAGGTTGGTCATAGCTTTTCTTCCAAGGAGCAAGCATCTTTTAATTTCAAGGCTATGGTCACCATCTGCAGTGATTTAGGAGCCCAAGAAAAGAAAGTCTGTCACTGTTTCCATTGTTTCCCCATCTATTTGTCATGCAGTGATGGGACTGGATGCCATGATCTTAGTTGTTCGAATGTTGAGTTTTAAGCCAGTTCTTACACTCTCCTCTTTCACTTTCATCAAGAGGCTCTTCAATTCCTCTTTGCTTTCTGCCATAGGGTGGTGTCATCTACATATGTGAGGTTATTGATATTCTCCCGATATTCCTGATCTCAACTTGTTCTTCATCCAGCCTGGCATTTCACATGATGTACTCTGCATATAAGTTAAATAAGCAGGGTGACAATACACAACCTTGATGTACTCCTTTCCCTATTTGGAACCAGTTCCATGTCTGGTTCTAACTGTTGCTTCTTGACCTGCATACAGATTTCTCAGGAGGCTGGTAAAGTGGTCTGGTATCCCCATCTGTGTTTCCAAGGCAAAGTTAAATGAAGTTACAAGGGGAGATGGGCAAAGGAATAAGTGCCTGGGTGGGAAGGAGGAGGAACCTCTCTCTGGGAAAAGAGGGGTGGTCCAGGCTGAGGCTGGTTCTCCTTTTATCACATCTGCAGGAAGGAGCAGAATTTCTGACTGCAGGTCAGTTGTACTGTAATGTGATCATTGAGCATGTGGCCTTCAGAGGATCTAGGGTGGTTCCCTAGGATTGATCTTACTCCACTTGGGTCTTGGGAGGGGAACCTCCCAAGAGGGCACTGGCATGTCACCAGTGGGCAGGGGAAGCTAGGATACGAGGGTGACTCCACAGTGTCTGCACAAGCAACACCCCCTTTCATTTTCCTTTTGACATCACAATAGTCAAAATCTCAAAGGATACTATCGAGGAGGAAAAAGAGTGGGATGTAAGGTTTTCCTGGCTTCAAAGGGAGACCATATTGAAATTAAAGACAAAGGTAGATGATACTGATAGAAGAGATGGATGACCTCCAGGTTAGACATTTACAATCAGCCTCCTGTTTGCCCTCTGAAATGGGAGTAATAACAGAAACAGGGTAAAGAGCCAGTGTTTATCTCTTGTAAACATTGTAAGATAATAGTCATGGCAAAGGCAAAAAGGGGCAAAACCCTGTTTGAGCAAAGGATTACGGGATCTCCCTCCCCACTCTTTTGGGACAAGGGAGACACTACACATGGGCATAAAATCTCCTTGTGGAAAAAAAAAAAATCTCCTTGTGGGTCAAAAGTCAAGGGATAATGCTGTTACTGAGTCCAAGCTTGCTCTGCTCACCACACATCAGGCCAATGAATCCGAAAGACAAGGTGTTGAGACAAGGAAAGCGACTTTATTCAGAAAGCCAGCTGACCAAGAAGATGACAGACTAGCCTCTTAAAATAACCATGGTATCAGGGTGTGGATGCCAGGTTCTTTTATAGATCAGAGAGAAAGAAGCAATGGGGAACTAAAGTCAAAAGGCAGAATAGAGAAGGAGAGGCAGTGGGGTCTTCAATCTTGCAAAGCATCTCCAAGGGAATGACCAGCATTTGGAAGACCCCTTCCAAAGGAGTCTTAACCTTAATCTTAATCCAAAGGGGTGTGTTAATCTTTTCTATTCATAGATATGCATGCGTGCATGCTAAGTCACTTCAGTCATGTCCAACTCTATGGACTGTAGCCTGCCAGGCTCCTCTGTCCATGGGGATTCTCCACGCAAGAATACTGGAGTGGGTTGCCATTTCCTTCTCCAGGGCATCTTCCCAACCCAGGTATCAAACCTGCATCTCTTATATCTCCTGAATTGGTAGGCAGGTTCTTTACCACTAGCGCCACCTGGGAAGTCATTCACAGGTGGGTAGGAAAAAAGTATCTCTCTATGAGCTGAACAAAGGCACTTTAGTTTACAGTCAAGCAGAGGGGCGGGGTGCTCTGGCTCAAGCTATTAAGTATGATTATAATAACAAAAGCAACGAAAAGCAAGTCAAAGAAACAGTTTCCAACATGGAGTCAGAATTGGCTTCCTTCCTGCAATAATGCCTCACATGCTAGCAAAGTAAAGCTCAAAATTCTCCAAGCCAGGCTTCAACAGTATGTGAACCAAGAACTTGCAGATGTTCAAGCTGGATTTAGAAAAGGCAGAGGAACCAGAGATCAAACTGCCAACATCTGTTGGATCATAAAAAAAAGCAAGAGAGTTCCAGAAAAACATCTACTTCTGCTTTATTGACTACGCCAAAGCCTTTGACTGTGTGTACTAAAACAATCTGTGGAAAATTCTTCAAGAGATAGGAATACCAGACCACCTTACCTGCCTCCTGAGAAATCTGTATGCAGGTCAAGAAGCAACAGTTAGAACTGGACATGGAAAAACGGACTGGGTCCAAATTGGGAAAGGAGTACATAAAGGCTGTGTATTGTCACCCTGCTTATTTAACTTATATGCAGAGTACATCATGTGAAATGCCAGGCTGGATGAAGCACAAACTGGAATCAAGATTGCCAGAAGAATATCAATAACCTCAGATATGCAGATGACACTCCCCTTATGGCAGAAAGTGAAGAGGAACTGAAGAGCCTCTTGATGAAAGGAAAGTGAAAAATCTTGATGAGAGGAGAGTGAAAAAACTGGCTTAAAGCTCAACATTCAGAAAACTAAGATCACGGCCTCTGGTCCCATCACTTCATGGCAAATAAATGGGGAAATAATGGACATATTGGGGGAGTGTGTGATTTCCTTGGTTCTGTCTTGCCACAGCAAAGATTTGAAATGGCAAAACGGTGTTATAGCTCAGTTACAGTAGAGTTTTATTTGGCAAATTAAGGACAGTACACCCTTAAGCTGTGAGGGCAGGCTAACCCCAAAAAGAGGCCTCAATCCGTCTTGGCTTTCTCCTTTTATACATTTGTCTCCTCCCAACCTCGAGCCTGCCCAATGCAAATTGGGCTAGCCAAGAAGGGGGAATATTTGTTTCACCTGAAATTCTCACTCCAGTCCACAGATTTTCTTTTGTTCCATTTTTGTGGGCTTTTCCTTTTATTTCTCTTTTAGCCATCATTATTTTGGACTCCTTTTTCCTATTCTAACTACCTAACACTCCCCCCTCAAGAGATGGGAGGCCCAATTCTTTGGGAAAAGGAGCATCGAGGTCTCTCTAGCTACTTCCTGCTGAGCTGGGATGGTGAGGGGCGTTGGTCCTCCCCCTCTTGCTAGCCTCAAGCCTCAGAGTCCTTATAGCGGTGTCCATCTAAGGGTGAGTGATATTTTCCAAGATTAAGTGTAATTTTATATATCCTTGTTGAACTGGCACTGCGTGTTGTAGCTTGTTGACCTGGGCAGAGACAAAATGGATTAGACAATCAATAATACATGGAACAATCATAAGCAGCATCAATATGGTAATAACAGGGGTTAGTAGGGGCAACAAACAACTCCAAATCACCCCTTGCCAGGAGAAGGATTGCAGCCACCCCAAGAACTCTCCAGCTCATTTTCTGAGATCCTGTAGGATATGAAAGTTTTCTTGAGGACTGTGAGACTTTCTTTAACTTGACTGTAGGTATTTACCCAGAAACAACACATCTCATTCAAGAGGAGGGGCTCAAGTTCCTGTTTTTTCAAGGATCAGGAAATCTATATCCTGTCTATTTTGGAGTACAATGCCTGCCAAGCTGTGTTGACTCTTTAGAGCTATCCTGAGAAATCTTATCCCTGGAAACTCAATTTGGGGAGTGTTCATTAAAATGGCACTCATTTGTAGTCCTGAATAGGTATCTGAAGTCTCCCAGGGCTCACAGGTGTATTGAGTGTACTCTTCTGTGTTCTTCCACGCTTGACGCATGAGTAGTGAATCCAGGAGTCATGCCCTTGTATCTTGACTGCTGTGGGGGTAGAAAGTATTACAGGCTCTTCCCTGTGGGCTGGACTTGAGCCTATGGGGACCCATATTTCCAGACTTTAGTTAGGACTTGAGTCCCTGGAGCATACAGTGGTGGCTCTTTAGAATCTTTTGGGTCCTGGTTGACACCCTGCAAGCATATATCTTGTTGGAATTGCCCAATGGCCATGGTACAAGATTAGAGGTGCTGAGGGGCGGTCCTAAGATGGCAGAGGAATAGGATGGGGAGATTACAAATGCTTCAAAAGAACATTTGAACGCTGGGCAAACTCCACAAACAACTTCTGAATGCTGGCAGAGAACATCAGGCACCCAGAAAGGCAGCCTATTGTCTTCAAAAGGAGGTAGGACAAAATATAAAAGGAGAGACAAAAGAGGTAGGGATGGAGATCCATCCAGGGAAGGGAGTCTTAAAAAAGAGAGAAGTTTCCAAACACCAGGAAACACTCTCACTGGTGGGTCTGTGGCAAGCCTTGGAGCCTCAGAGGGTAACATAACCGGGAGGAAAAATAAGTAAATGAATAAATAATTGAAAATAATAGATTATGTGCCTAACAGCAACTCCCAGTGGAGAAGCAGCTCAGACGCTCGCATCTGCCACTAGCAAGCGGGGACTGGACAGGGAGGCGCCAGCTGCATTGCTTAGGGTAAGGATCGGGCCTGAATGCCCCACGGGCAATCTGGGGGAACTAACTTGAGATAGCAATCAGACTGTGGGATAGCTATCCTGTGAAAAGCCCTAACCTAAGACACTGCCAGGCCCACTTACAGAACAAAGGACTGAGCAGAGCTAGCTGGCTGCGGACCGGCCCATCCCCCACCGAAGACCGGCAGGCGAGGGCAGCCAGAGCCGGAAGGGGGCAATCGTAGCCCCAGAGAGGCATCCTGTACCAAACTGCAAGCAGGCTTCGTTGCTCACCAAGACTTCTTGGGATTCTGGATGGTCAACATCCGCCGGGAGGGTCGCAGCCAGAGATCAGCTCCCCAGAAGAGACACAGGGCACACCTGAGAAGGTGCGCCCATCGTACACCCGGAAAACCGAGCAGCTGGGAAGG
This sequence comes from Cervus canadensis, assembly GCF_019320065.1. Lineage (NCBI taxonomy): Eukaryota > Metazoa > Chordata > Mammalia > Artiodactyla > Cervidae > Cervus > Cervus canadensis. Next base: position 37,060,320 of record NC_057414.1, read on the forward strand.
GGGAGGTGATAAGACGCAGCCTTCAACCAGGGGCTACTGCACTCCCCAAGCACCTGGTCACCTGAGCTCCCTGGACCTGGGACGGGCACAAAATGCAGGCCCAACCAAGTCTGCGCCTTTGTGCAGTACCCGAGAACCTGAAGCTGAACGGCTTAGACCTGGGAAGTGCATGCAACCCAGTGCCCACCTCAGATAGTCCCCGGCAGAGCAACCTGGAGCCTGAGCAGTGTAGACTGGGAAAGCACACACGCTGTGAGCAGGGGCAAACCCAGTGTGGCTGAATCACTGGGAGCACACACCAGTAATATTTGTTCGCAGTGTTCTTCCCTCCCCAAAGCACGACTGAACAAGTAAACCAAAAAAAGTGACCACCACTGCCCCCTTGTGTCAGGGAAAAATTAGACACTGAAGAGACCAGCAAACAGAAGCTAAAATAAACAGAGGGAGCAGCTTTGGAAGTGACAGGTGCGATAGATTAAAACCCTGTAGTTAGCACCAACTATATAGGAAGGTACCTATAGACCTTGAGAAGTACAAGCCGGACCAAGGAACTATCTGAAAATGAACTGACCCCACACTGTCTTCAACAGCTCCAGAGAAAATCCTAGATATATTTTTACTATTATCATTCTTTAAATTAAAAAAAAACTTTTTTTATTTTTAAGTCCTCTATTACTCCTTTAATTTTCATTTTTATAACCTACTATTACCTTGAAAAAAAAAAGACGCTATTTTTAAAACAAATTTCATATATATATATATCTTTTATAATTTTTGTGACTTTGTTTTTTTAATACTGTATTTTTGAGAATCTAATCTCTACACTAGATTTTTAATCTTTGCTTTTTGGTATTTGTTATCAATTTTGTACCTTTAAGAACCCAATCTTCAGTACCCATTTTTACTTGGGAGTGTGATTACTGGTTTGATTGCTCTCTCCCCTTTTTGATTCTCCTTTTTCTCCACCAGGGCACCTCTGTCTCCTCCCTCCCCCTTCTCTTCTCTACCCAACTCTGTGAATCTCTTTGTGTGTTCTGGGCTGTGGAGAACACTTAGGGAGCTGATTACTGGCTGAAACTGTCTCTCTCCTTTTGATTCCCCCTTTAATCCTCCTGGCCACCTCTGTCTCCTTCCTCCCTCTTCTCTTCTCTGTGTAACTCCGTGAACATCTCTGAGGCACCCAGACTGTGGAGAGAACATAAGGAAGTGATTACTGGCTAGCTTGCTCTCACCTCTTTTGATTCCCCCTCTTCTCCTGGCAGAAAGTGAAGAGGAACTAAAAAGCCTCTTGATGAAAGTGAAGGAGGACAGTGAAAAACTTGGCTTAAAGCTCAACATTCAGAAAATTAACATCATGGTATCTGGTCCCATCACTTCATGGGAAAAAGATGGGGAAACAGTGGAAGCAGTGTCAGACTTCAATTTTTTGGGCTCCAAAATCACTGCAGATGGTGATTACAGACATGAAATTAAAAGACACTTATTCCTTGGAAGGAAAGTTATGACCAACCTAGATGGCATATTAAAAAGCAGAGACATTACTTTGCCAACAAAGGTCCATCTAGTCAAGCCTATGGTTTTTCCAGGGTCATGTATAGATGTGAGAGTTGGACTGTGAAGAAAGCTGAGCACCAAAAAATCGATGCTTTTGCACTGTGGTGTTGGAGAAGACTCTTGAAAGTCCCTTGGACTGCAAGGAAATCCAACCAGTCCATCCTAAAGGAGATCAGTCCTGGGTGTTCACTGGAAGGGCTGATGCTGAAGCTGAAACTCCAATACTTTGGCCACCTCATGCAAAGAGTTGACTCATTGGAAAAGACCCTGATGCTGGGAGGAATTGGAGGCAGGAGGAGAAGGGGACGACAGAGGATGAGATGGCTGGATGGCATCACTGACTCGATGGGCATGAGTTTGAGTAAGCTCTGGGAGTTTGTGATGGACAGGAAGGCCTGGCGTGCTTCATGGGGTCACAAAGAGTCAGACACGACTGAACGACTGAACTGAACTGAACTGAACTTCTCCTCCTGGTCACCTCTATCTCCCTCTTCCCTCTTCTCTTCTCCATGTAACTCTGTGTACCTCTCCGGGTATCCATCACTGTGGGGAAACTTTTCATCATTAACCTAGATGTTTTATCATCAGTGCTGTATAGATGGAGAAGTCTTGAGGCTACTGTAAGAATAAGACTTAAAACCAGAGGCAGGAGGCTTAAGTCCAAATCCTGAGAACACCAGAGAACTCCTGACTCCAGAGAACATTAATCGATAGGAGCTCACCAAACGCCTGCATACCTACACTGAAACCAAGCACCACCCAAGGGCCAACAAGCTCCAGAGCAAGACATACCACACAAATTCTCCAGCAACACAGGAACATAACCCCGAGCCGCAATATACAGGCTGCCCAAAGTCACACCAAACCCAATGACATCTCAAAACTCACTACTGGACACTTCATTGCACTCCAGAGAGAAGAAATCCAGCTCCACCAACCAGAACACCAACAAAAGCTTCCCTAACCAGGAAACCTTGATAAGCCACCCGTCCAACCCCACCCACAGTGAGGAACCTCCACAATAAAGAGGAACCACCAACTGCCAGAATACAGAAAGGCCACCCCAAACACAGCAATATAAACAAGATGAAAAGGCAGAGAAATACCCAGCAGGTAAAAGAACAGGATAAAGCCCACCAAACCAAACAAAAGAGGAAGAGACAGGGAATCAACCTGATAAAGAATTCCAGATAATGATACTGAAAATGATCCAAAATCTTGAAAACAAAATGGAGTTACAGATAAATAGCCTGGAGACAAGGAATGAGAAGATGTAAGAAATGTTTAACAAGGACCTAGAAGAAATAAAAAAGAGTCAATATATAGTGAATAATGCAACAAATGAGATCAAAAACACTCTGGAGGGAACCAACAGTAGAATAACTGAGGCACAAGATAGGATAAGTGAGGTAGAAGATAGAATGGTAGAAATAAATGAAGCAGAGAGGAAAAAAGAATTTTAAAAAATGAGGACAACCTCAGAGACGCCTGGGACAATGTTAAACGCCCCAACATTTCAATCATAGGAGTTCCAGAAGAAGAAGACAAAAAGAAAGGCCGTGAGAAAATACTTGAGGAGATAATAGTTGAAAACTTTCCTAAAATGGAGAAGGAAATAGATACACAAGTCCAAGAAACCCAGAGAGTCCCCAACAGGATAAACCCCAAAACACATATTAATCAAATTAACAAAGATCAAACACAAAGAACAAATATTAAAAGCAGCAAGGGGAAAACAACAAATAACACACAAGGGGATTCCCATAAGGATAACAGTCGATCTTTCAACAGAAACTCTTCAGGCCAGAAAGGAATGGCTGCTGCTGTTGCTAAGTCGCTTCAGTCGTGTCTGACTCTGTGAGACCCCACAGACGTCATCCCACCAGGCTCCCGCATCCCTGGGATTCTCCAGGCAAGAACACTGGAGTGGGTTGCCATTTCCTCCTCCAGTACATGAAAGTGAAGAGTGAAAGTGAAGTCGTTCAGCCATGTCCGACTCTTAGTGACCCCATGGACTGCAGCCTACCAGGCTCCTCCATCCATGGGATTTTCCAGGCAAGAGTACTGGAGTGGGGTGCCATTGCCTTCTCTGGAAGGGAATAGCAGGACATACTTAAAGTGATGAAAGAAAAAAAACCTACAGCCCAGATTACTGTACCCAGCATGGATCTCACTCAAATATGGAGGAGAAATCAAAAGCTTTACAGACAAGCAAAAGCTGAGAGAATTCAGCACCACCAAATCAGCTCTCCAACAAATGCTAGAGGATCTTCTCTAGACAAGAAACACAGAAAGGGTGTATAAACACAAACCCAAAACAACAAAGTAAATGGCAATGCAATCATACTTATCAATAATTACCTTAAATGTAAATGGGTTGAATGCCCCCAACCAAAATACAAAGACTGCCTGAATGGATATGAAAACAATACCCCTATATATGTTGTCTACAAGAGACCCACCTCAAAACAAGAGACACATACAGACTAAAAGTGAAGGGCTGGAAAAAGATATTCCATGCAAATAGAGACCAAAAGAAAGCAGGAGTAGCAATACTCATATCAGATAAAATAGACTTTAAAATAAAGGCTGTGAAAAGAGATAAAGAAGGGCACTACATAATGATCAAAGTATCAATCCAAGAAGAAGATATAACAATCATAAATATATATGCACCCAACATAGGAGCACCGCAGTATGTAAGACAAATGGTAACAAGTATGAAAGGGGAAATTACAATAACACAATAACAGTAGGAGACTTCAATGCCCCACTCACACCTATGGATAGATCAACTAAACAGAAAATTAACAAGGAAACACAAAGTTTAAATGATACAATAGACCAGTTAGACCTAATTGATATCTATAGCACATTTCACCCCAAAATAATGAATTTCACCTCTTCTTCAAGTGCACACGGAACCTTCCCCAGGATAGATCACATCCTGGGCCATAAATCTAGCCTTGGTAAATTCAAAAATATTGAAATCATTCTGAACATCTTTTCTGATTTTGTCAATTACAGGAGAAAAACTATTTAAAATTCCAACATATGGAAGCTTGAACAACACGCTGCTGAATAACCAACAAATCACAGAGGAAATCAAAAAAGAAATCAAAATATGCATATAAACAAAGGAAAATGAAAACACAACAACCCCAAACCTATGGGACACTGTAAAAGCAGTGCTAAGGGGAAGGTTCATAGCAATACAGGCTTAACTCAAGAAACAAGAAAAAAGTCAAATAAATAACCTAACTCTACACCTAAAGCAACTTGAAAAGGAAAAAATAAAGAACTCCAAGGTTAGTAGAAGTAAAGAAATCTTAAAAATTTGGGCATAAATACATAAGCAGATGAATGGATAAGAAAGCTGTGGTACATATACACAATGGAATATTACTCAGCCATTAAAAAGAATTCATTTGAATCAGTTCTAATGAGGTGGATGAAACTGGAGCCCATTATACAGAGTGAAGTAAGCCAGAAAGATAAACACCAATACAGTATACTAACGCATACATATGGAATTTAGAAAGATGGTAACAATAACCCTATATGCAAGACAGAAAAAGAGACACAGATGTATAGAACAGACTTTTGGATTCTATGGGAGAAGGCGAGGGTGGGATGATCTGAGAGAACAGGATCAAAACATGTATATTATCAAGTGTAAAACAGATCACCAGTCCAGGTTGGATGCATGAAACAAGTGCTCGGGGCTGGTGCACTGGGATGACCCAGAGGGCTGGGATGGGGAGGGAGGTGGGAGGGGGGTTCAGGATGGGGAACACATGTGAATCCATGGCTGATTCATGTCAATGTATGGCAAAAACCACTACAATATTGTAAAGTAATTAGCCTCCAACTAATAAAAATAATTGGGGAAAAAATTGGGACATGAATAAATGCAAAAGAAACAAAGGAGACCATAGCAAAAATCAACAAAGCCAAAAGCTGGTTCTTTGGGAAGATAAATAAAATTGACAAACCATTAGCCAGACTCATCAAGAAACAAAGGGAGAAGAATCAAATCAACAAAGTTAGAAATGAAAATGGAGAGATCACAACAGACAACACAGAAATACAAAAGATCATAAGAGACTACTATCAGCAAATATATGCCAATGAAATGGACAACTTGGAAGAAATGGACAACTTGGAAGAAACGGACAAATTCTTAGAAAAATAAACTTTCCAAAACTGAACCAGGAAGAAATAGAAAATCTTAACAGACCCATCACAAGCACGGAAATTGAAACTGTAATCAGAAATCTCCCAACAAACAAAAGCCCAGGAACAGATGGCTTCAGAGCTGAATTCTAACAAAAATGTAGAAAAGAGCTAACACCTATCCTCCTCAAACTCTTCCAGAAAATCGCAGAGGAAGGCAAACTGCCAAACTCATTCTATGAGGCCACCATAACCCCAATATCAAAACCAGACAAAGATGCCACAAAAAAAAAGAAAACTACAGGCCAATATCACTGATGAACACAGATGCAAAAATCCTTAACAAAATTCTAGCAAACAAGATCCAAAAACATATTTAAAAGATCATACATCATGACCAAGTGGACTTTATCCCAGGGATGCAAGGATTCTTTAATATCCACAAATCAATCAATGTAATATACCACATTAACAAATTGAAAGATAAAAACCATATGATTATCTCAATAGATGCAGAAAAAGCCTTTGACAAAATTCAACAACCATTTATGATAAAAACTCTCCAGAAAAAAAAAAAAAACCGTCCAGAAAGCAGGAATAGAAGGAACATACCTCAACATAATAAAAGCTACATATGACAAACCCACATCAATGGTGAAAAATTGAAAGCATTTCCCCTAAAGTCAGGAACAAGACAAGGGTGCCCACTCTCACCACTACTATTCAACATAGTTTGGGAAGTTTTGGTCACAGCAATCAGAGTAGAAAAAGGAATAAAAGGAATCCAGATTAGAAAAGAAGAAGTAAAACTCTCACTGTTTGCAGATAACATGATCCTCTACGTAGAAAACCCTAAAGATTCCACCAGAAAATTACTAGAGCTAATCAATGAATATAGTAAAGCTGTAGGATATAAAACTAACACAGAGAAATCCCTTGCATTCCTATATACTAACAATGAGAAAACAGAAAGAAAAATTAAGGAAGCAATTCCATTCACCATTGCAATGAAAAGATACAAAAGACTTATATATAGAAAACTATAAAACACTGATGAAACAAATCAAAGATGACACAAATAGATGGAGAAATACACCATGTTCATTGATCAGAAGAATCAATATAGTGAAAATGAGTATACTACCCAAAGCAATCTATAGACTCAATGTAATCCCTATCACGCTACCAACAGTATTTTTCACAGAACTAGAACAAATAATTTCACAATTTGTATGGAAATACAAAAAACCTCAAATAGCCAAAGTAATCTTGAGAAAGAAGAATGGAACTGGAGGAATCAACCTGCCTGACTTCAGACTATACTACAAAGCCACAGTCATCAAGACAGTATGGTACTGGCACAAAGACAGAAATATAGATCAATGGAACAAAATAGAAAGCCCAGAGATAAATCCATGCACCTATGGACACCTTATCAATGATGAAGGAGGCAAGAATATACAATGGAGAAAAGACAATCTCTTTAACAAGTGTTGCTGGGAAAACTGGTCAACCACTTGTAAAAGAATGAAACTAGAACACTTTCTAACACCATACACAAAAGTAAACTCAAAATGGATTAAAGCTCTAAATGTAAGGCCAGAAACTATAAAACTCCTAGAGGAGAACATAGGCAAAACACTCTCCGACATAAATCACAGCAAGATCCTCTATGACCCACCTCTCAGAGTCATGGAAATAAAAGCAAAAATAAACAAATGGGACCTAATTAAAAGCTTTTGCACAACGAAGGAAACTATTAGCAAAGTGAAAAGATAGCCTTAAGAATGGGAGAAAATAATATCAAATGAAGCTACTGACAAAAAATTAATCTCAAAAATATACAAGCCGCTCCTTCAGCTCAATTCCAGAAAAATAAATGACCCAATCAAAAAAGGGGCCAAAGAACTAAACAGGCATTTCTCCAAAGAAGACATACAGATGACTAACAAACCCATGAAAGGATGCTCAACATCACTCATCATCAGAGAAATGCAAATCAAAACCACAATGAGGTACTATCTCACGCCAGTCAGAATGGAGGCTATCAAAAAGTACAAACAATAAATGCTGGAGAGGGTGTGGGGAAAAGGGAACCCTCTTACACTGTTAGTGGGAATGCAAACTAGTACAGCTGCTATGGAGAACAGTGTGGAGATTTCTTTAAAAACTAGAATTAGAACTGCCATATGATCCAGCAGTCCCACTTCTGGGCATACACACTGAGGAAACCAAAATTGAAAGAGACACATGTACCCCAATGTTCATCGCAGCACTGTTTATAATAGCCAGGACATGGAAGCAACCTAGATGCCCATCAGCAGATGAATGGATAAGAAAGCTGTGGTTCATATACACAATGGAATATTACTCAGCTATTAAAAAGAATGCACTTGAATCGGTTCTAATGCGGTGGATGAAACTGGAGCCTATTATACAGAGTGGAGTAAGTCCGAAAGCAAAACACCAATATAGTATATTAACTCATATATATATCGAATTTAGAATGATGGCAACAATGACCCTATATTTGAGACAGCAAAAGAGACACAGATGTAAAGAACAGACTTTTGGACTCTGTGGGGGAAGGCGAGTGTGGGATGATTTGACAGAATAACACTGAAACATATATATTACCATATGTGGAACAGATCGCCAGTCCAGATTTGGTGCATGAGACAGGGTGCTCAGGGCTGGTGCACTGGGATGACCCTGAGGGATGGTGTGGGAAGGGAAGTGAGAGGGGTTTTCAGGAAGGGGAACATATATGCACCCATGGCTGATTCATGTCAATGTATGGCAAAAACCCCTACAATATTATAAACTAATTAGCCTCCAATTAAAATAAATAAATTTAAAATTTTTAAAATCTGCTGTTGTTCTTATTTTAGTTCTTCTGTTCTTGTCTTTCTTCCCCCTTCTCACTACATTTCTTTTATTATTTGTTTCAAATGACTGAATTATGATGTGTCCTGGTGTAGTTTTCATATTTCTTGTGCTTTAGTTAGTTGAGTTTTTCTATATGTGGGTTTAAAGCTTTCATCAAATTTGGAAACTTTTCAGCCACTAGTTCTTCAGCTATTTCTCTGTTCTCTTGTCTCTCACTTCCTTGGGGACTCCAGTTACATACATTTTAGTATTCTTAAAGTTGCTTCAAAACTCTCTGATGCTCAGTTTATTTTTTTCCCACAGTTTATTTTCTTTTTTTAAAATATATTGATATTTTGCATAGTTTCAGTTACTATTTCTTCAAGTTCACTGATTTTTTTCCTTTTGTTGTATCTAATTTGCTATTACTTCCATCCAGTATACCTTTTATCCATTTCTAGGAGACTGATGTGAATCCTTTTATATTTTCCATGACTTTACTTAACATGCTCAATATTCTTTAGCTTCTTGAGTATATCAGCCATGGTTGTAGTAACCATTTCAATGTCTTTGACTGCTAATTCTGTTATCTGTATTTTTATGTGTGTTTCTACTGATTGATTCCCCCCCCCCCCCACTATGGAACACATTTTCCTGCTTCTGTGTACATCTGGAAATTTTTAATCAGATGTATATTCTTACCTGTTTGAGTCACCAGGGAAGCCAAATTGGCTGTGTGATGTTGTAAATTTAACCCTGTTGAGTGCTGAATATTTTCATATTTTTATAAATATTCTTGCATTGTTTTGGGACATTGTTAAGTTACTTGAAAACAGATTGATCCTTTGAAGGCTTGCTGTTCAGCTTTGTTAGCTGATATCATACCAGCCTTTAAGCCATAGTTAATTTTCCCCACTACCACAGCAATACCCTCTTCAATGCCATATTCATGTCATCTGCATTAGGAGGTAACTCTGCTCTGGTGGGTGAGGACACAAATTAGTCTTGGCTCAGTTTGAGGGTCAAGGATTGTTCTCTCTAAACCTTATCAGTATTGTCAACACTCAGCAGAAACTTGGAGGGGGATGTCATGAAGATTTCCGAACCGCCCAAGCTATACCCACCTCTCCCAGTGAGTACTGACAGGAAGGGGAGGGAGCTGCTGGAATTAAGCAGAGACTGTGCTCTGCCAGCGACCCGGACTGAACGAAAGAGAACAGACAAGAGACTTGCAGTGCAAGCTGCTGCTCTGGGAAAGTCTATCTCGGGCTCTCCGGAAAATCTCCTCTGCCCCAGAGACAGGACAGTCCTTCAACCTGTCACAACGGAGACCCCGGGCCCCGTTACAGCCAAACCAGTGTGCCCAATCCCGAGGTTTTGGCCACTGGAAGAATGAATGCCCTAAGGCAAGGAGGGAAGAGGAAGCTCCCGCAGTTGTGGGGCTTGCTGACTTGGAAATTAAACAGGGCTGCCAGGGCTCAGAGATACCAGGTCCCCAAGAGCCCATGGTAACCTTAAAAGTGGGGGACCAAAACATTGACTTCATGGCAGATACCGGAGCAGAACTGTCGGTAGTAACAAAACCTGTGGCCCCACTGTCCAAAAAGACTACCACTGTAACTGGGGTATTGGGAGAAGAGATGATTAAATCATTTTGCCAGCCAAGAAACTGTCAGATAGGGGGGCACCAAGTGATTCATGAATTCTTGTACGTTCCTGAGTGCCCAGTACCCCTGTTGGGAAGACACTTGTTCTCCAAACTAAGAGCACAAGTGACTTTCTCCCCTGAGGAGAGACCCACCTTCTGGATGGGCACTATGACTTATTTGCTCTCTCTCAATACCGCCCCCCCTCAAGATGAATGGAGGTTGCATGAGCCTCTGAAGGAAGAACCGGGTGGGCCAGAAGAGCATGAGAGAGAGCTAACTCAATTATTCCCTGAGGTCTGGGCAGAAGACAACCCCCCCTTCCCCCCAGGCTGGCTGAACATCAAGCCCCAGTGATAATAGAACTCAAACCAGGCACCATCCCAGTTAGAAAGCGCCAGTACCCACTACCGATAGAGGCCTGGGCCAGCATACTGCCCCATATCAATAGATTGAAACAAGTGGGCATTCTAGTAGAGTGCCAGTAGGCTTGGAATACACTGATCCTGCCAGTCAAAAAGGAAGGAGGACAGGACTATAGGCCTGTACAAGATCTCAGGCTAGTCAACCAGGCTACTGTGACTTTACACCCCACTGTTCCAAACCCCTATACCTTATTTAGCCTCCTCCCGCCGAGGACTAAAGTTTATACTCACCTAGATCTCAAGCATGCCTTCTTCTGCGTACGCCTCGCCCCAGCGTCATAGCCCATCTTTGCCTTTGAAAGGAAGATCCAGTCGGGGACTCCGAACAGCAACTCATCTGAACTACCCCACAAGGGTTTAAGAATTCCCCAGCCATCTTTGGGGAAGCCTTGGCTTCCGACCTGGACTCACTCCATCCGGAAGAGTATGGATGTCAGCTCCTACAGTACGGGGATGACCTGCTGCTGGCTGCCGAGACCAAGGAAAAATGTTGGGAAGGGACAAAAGCACTGCTCCAGCTGTTGATGGAAGCAGGTTACCGGGTGTCAAAGAAGGCACAGATCTGCAAGGAGGTGGTAAGGTAACTGGGGTTTGTTTTAAAGAAGGGCACAAGGTTCCAGACCCTAATTGAGTCCTATATACTGATGGTACTAGCCTGATAAAACAAGGACAATGGCTGTCAGGTTAGCCAAAATGGAAGGGGCCATCAAGACTGAAAGAGATGGTGGGAATTGCCAAGTGGCAAGTTATTGGTACTGGAGGAGCTGGCACACACTCTGGTAAGCCAGACACACTAAGCGACCCACCTAGGCCATGCTGCCTGCTCACAGGTTAATGCTGCCTCTTGGGGATTCAGACAAAAACCTCCAGGTATTCAGCTGAAAGGCACACTGCCCCTTGAACACCTAGGAGTGGACTTCACTGAAATGAAACCTCACCGACACTACTGTTACCTGTTGATCATGGTATGTACATTCTTGGGATGGGTAGAAGCTTTTCTTACCTGGACTGAAAGAGCATCAGAAGTAGCCCAGGGCCTGCTTAGGGAAATAGCTCCCAGATTTGGATTTCCTACCAGCATTGGCTCAGAAAATGGCCCAGCTTTTGTAGCTGATTTAGTACAATAAGTAAGCAAAACTTTAAACATCAAATGGAAACTGCACACTGCACATAGGCCCAGAGTTCTGAGATGGTGGAATGAACCAACCGGACACTTAAAGAGACTCTCCAAGTGGATCATAGAGACTGACTGCTCCTGGGTGGGCTTGCTTCCGATGGCTCTGCTCAGACTCAGGATGACCCCACAGTTCCAAGGCTATTCTCCATACGAAATTGTGTATGGGAGGCCCCCTCCCATAATAAAACAGGTGTCAACAAATTTGCCTCAGGTAAGGGGGGATAGGATTTTGCAGCAGATGGAACTGGGTAAGGTAATAAATCAGGTAACTAAGTTTGTACAAGAAAGGGTGCCGTTCCCCCTTGGGGAACAGATTCATGAGTTTACACTTGGTGACCAAGTATGGGTCAAAGATTGGAATCTTGATTTACTAGCCCCTTGGTGGAAGGGCCATTATACTGTTATTCTAACTACCCCTACTGCAGTTAAAGTTGCAGGTCCCCTTGGATCCCCTTGGATCCATCATACAAGGGTGAAGAGAGCATACCATGCAGACCCAGAAAATGCTGAGTGGCCTGCACAGAGGGACCCTGCTGACCCTCGAGAGACTAAGACCATCCTTAAGAAGAAGGAAAAGAAGATCCCAGACGAGACCCTTGAGGATGAAGCTGCATAATCAACTCCTGTTGCTTGGTCTCATCAATGGGCACATTCCTACACCAACTTCCACAATACCTCCTACTCTTGGCTATATGGGGCTATGCCTCTGTCTGTGATGGATGGACTTCCCTGTCACCACTCTGCCAAGGAGATTTTAAACCACTCTGCTCTTTTCTGGGACACAATCATAATCTCTCCCTGCTCCCTGGGTGTAAGCCAGACCTACAGTCAATAGACTCAGGTCATAGAGTTACATTTGGTACAAATGCCAGTGTAACAAAAGCCTAACCTACAACAAGCTCTGGTAAATCTACCTTATTTACATGCTAGGTGGACAAGATCTGTGTTTCAATGGTATGAGTATATTGTTGCCTTATTCGTACCCTCTATAGGGACAACAGATATTACGATTAAAGTAGAGGCCTCAATTAATTTCACAAAACAGGCCCTCCTAGATAGAACAAAAGCCATCCAAGCCTTAAATGAATCCATGGCTGATTCATGTCAATGTATGGCAAAAACCACTACAATGTTGCAAAGTAATTAGCCTCCAACTAATAAAAATAAATGGGGGAAAAAATAAAAATAAAAATGAAGAGCAAATCCAAAATAGAATGGCTTTGGACATACTCAGCTGCTCAAGGAGGGACAAGTGCTATAATTAAGGTTGAATGTTGTGTATGCGTTCCTGACTTATCTGGCAATGTATCAACTGCTTTAGATGACATGAAAAACCAGGTAAAAGCAATGTCAAATAAAAACATTCCTTTCTGGACTTCGGTCCTATCTTGGGTGAAGGGCGATTGGTGGAAAACTATGTTTACCATTGTTACAGTTGCCTTGATAGTTCTGCTTTGTGGACCCTGAATTTTACAATGTGTTATGGACTTTGTAACCCGAAGGTTGATGGCATTCTCCCAAATTGGCGGTCGGAAAGCCAGGGTGCAATATATCCCTATGAGTGATGCTCATAATATGCGCTAAGAGCAACAAGAGGGGGCAGTGAAGGAGGAAACAGACAGAGCTGGACGCCATCTTAGGCCAGGCTGCAAACATTAGGCTGCATGCGTGGTCACCCTCCCAATGGACTCTGAACTTTGTGCCCGGTGTCTATAGAAATGGCAGACCAATAGAAAACCAGACCCCCCAGATAAAAGAGCCCCAGGACTTATACTTGAACTCTCCGTTGCCTAAAAGAATATGCTAATTATCTCTGCAACAGAACAAAGTGGTAACTTCCATTATGTTTATCAGGATATGAACACAGGCCTATTGATAAATATCCACTGTTTATCTAGTCTTGTGACACATGAATCATGGGTTACCTTTGATCGTATCTCTCTTTTACCTTGTCCAGACTAGTTTCAAGGAATTAGGGGAGATGGGTTTGAGCAAGTACACTTAGGGTATATAAGGTTTTCACAAAAACTGGTCAGGGTCCTTGGCTAAGAGAAGGTTCTGCCTTGGGCCCTCCAGTATAATAAACTGCACTCCGCTATCTGCATTGTCCTTCTGAGTGAGTTTGTTTCCCAGAACGCGTGGCTACAAGAGTTCCTGCTTTCCCAGATCCCCAAAGTCCATCCAGCAAGTCTCCCCTTTCCTTGAAGCCAGTTAGAGTTGGGCTCCTCTCATTTATGGTTCAGACTTGATTCTAGATCCTACCTGGTTATGATGCACCTCCCTGACCCCAAAGAGAGGCACCCATTCATATTTGCACCACTGAGATAAAATCCTTTATTCTTTACTGAGAATAGGGTTTTACAGAGCAACAAACACAGTTCCTCAGCATTCCTGGGAGGGAGTGCCCTATGTGTGAGTGAGTGTGTTTGGAGTGGGCCTGATTGATTTCTGTAGCAGCCCAGAATTTACACTGCAGGAGCCAGGCCAATTCTGCGGTTTCCTCGATCAAAAACTGAGACATACAGCCTCAGGAAGACGTCACCCAGTATCCAGGTCTCTGATTTGGTCATTTTCTCTGTGCCTCCTACAAAAGTGCTGACGCAGAGGCCGCAAGAAGCCTGGGGGAGACAGAAATGCACACCAGTCAGCTTGAGCCCTTACCTGCTGCCCCCCTCAATATGCAGAGCTGGTAGGTTCTCTGTTTTATTTCCCTCCTTTGTTAAGAATCAAGTGGCTCTCCCCACAACTGCAGAAGAGGGCATACATCCAAGGCTAAGAAGGGTCAATACCTGTGATTTTCCTGAGGGAAGGGAGTGGAAGAGGGGAGGATTGGGAGTTTGGGATTATCAGATGCAAACTGATAAAGTGAGGATGGATAAACAATAAAGTCCTACTGTATAGCATAGGGAACTGTATTCAGTATCTCATAATAAACTGTCATGGGAAAGAATAGGAAAAGTATATATGTACATACACACACACGTGTGTGTGTGTGTGTAACTGAGTCATTTTTCTGTATAGTAAAAACTAATATATCTTTGTAAATCAACTATACTTCATTAAATTTTTTTTAAAAAGAACAAGAATGGTCTGTAGTTCCCCTTTCACTGCTGTTTTCCTTCTGTCTTCTTTCCTTCTGACACCGGCTAGATGTTTTCTCTACACAGAATGTCTTTTCTTCTCCTGCTTCCTCACAACCCTGTTCTTCCAAGACTGTGCTCAGGCCCTCTTGGAAGCCTTCCCGAGCTCACAACCACTATCCTTGGCCACTCCAAGCTGGTGCTCCCCTAGTCTGTAGGCTTCATCACCCCTAATCTGTCCCAGTCCCTCCTCTGCACAGCCCCCTGGGGTGCCATGTGCATGGAATCCAGTATAGAGTTGTCTCAACACAAGCAGGCTTCCTCATTCCTCCCTGAGGCTGATGGTTTAGAATTACTGCAATTCCCTCTCTTCCTCAAAGCCTTCCTTGAGCCCATCAGCCTGCTCTGAACTCCCGCAGGGAGCCGATAGGAAGCCTCCACCCTGTGCCGGGACTGAGCAGTCACTGTGCGCCCTTCATTCACCTTAGCATCCATCCTCCCCACAGAGGGGTCAGTACCCCAACTCACAGAGGAGGCCCTGGGGCTTAGCAAGGGGAAGTTGCAGCCAAGGATTAAGGCAATCATGTAATTTATCATCCCAATCTGGACACTTTCGAGATAGGAAGGGAGACTGCTAAACACTATGGTGGGACAGCACCCTGGGACTGTCCTCAGCCAATCCCCCTTGTCACACCGTCTATTTCAGGGATTGCTTAGAGCTGACTTTCCATGTTTCTGCATCTGAGGTCTCTGGTTGAACTGAAGGTCTGTGAGGGCAGAGACCCTTAATGTTCTCCTTTTCTTTAACTCCCACCGTGCCAGCACGGGTGGTGTCTCTACACTTATTTCAGAAGGAGGGATGTCCCAGACTCCCCTTTACTCTCACATGGTTGATTTTGCCGGAGGCACTGGCCCAACCACAAGGGCTCAGCAGCATCTGTAATGGTGCAACTGGGCCTGCAGAGGGCGCTGTCCTCTCGGCAGCAGCCCAAGGGTTCCTGCAAGTCCCAGATTTCAGAACCGGCCCCCAGGGCTGGCCCCTCACCCTCAACATGTAGTTTTCAGGGCGCATTGGGTAGTCAACGCCATTGATGGTGAAGACGACAGGAGGGATTGTAGTATTGACGCGATTTGAAATCAAGTTCTGTGAAAGAAAAAGGGAGAGAGGTCAGCCCAGCAAATCCCTGTTGTGTGGGCAGCCCTGGAGTGAACCTGTAACAAGATCCTTCACCCGGCAACCTTTGAAAGGCCTGGCGCCGATGAGTCTCTGAATCTTGGTGATCAGTCTTGTCGGGCCACACACGGATGGGTTCCCAGTGTCCAGAATGGCCTGACATCTATTGGAACAACCGATCACTTTCCCATTCATGGAGATCCTGGGAGACAGTGGGACAAAGCAGGCGCCAGGGTCACTCTGAGGTCTCCCCCAGGAATACCCCTTCTTTGACTATCTCCAGAACAGTCCTTCAGCTCTTGCCCTGACTCTGTTTCCCTTTGCTCTGCGCACATCACCTTCTTTGACTTCCTTTCAGTTCCTGCATGCACCAGGCTCTTCCTACCTCAGGTCGTGGACTTGTGCTGGTGCCCTTCCTAGAAGACCCCCATCACCTTTGTATAGCTCATATGTCCTCATGTTCCAAGTTCCAGCTTAACTATCCCATTCTCAAGGAAGTCTTCGCTCTGAACTAGATCAGGCTCCGGTCTTGCTCAGTCTCTGTAGACTCTTCCTCATGTCTAGCATGTACCAAAGTGGTAAATCACTATGTATGTGAGTCATTCCATGTATGTTTGCCTTACTAGATGTACGGCAAGTTGTATCCTCAGTGCCTTCCTTGAGAACCTGGCACTTGTGGAACAAATGAATGAAAAAATGCGACTGGATACAGACACCTGTATCTGGCCAATAATGGGTCAACTCACACATTGAAGATGGAGGTTCCCCCGGGTAGCAGATGCTCAGACTGGTGGTGGGGGAGACCAGACTGCCCTGGGAGTGGGTGTCTCCCAGCACCACCCCTTTACAGTGACACTGAGGCCCCTGCCAGGCAATGCCTGAGTTAGCTCAGGGGACCTCCAAAGGGTACCTAAGCTTTTTTTCTGAGGATATCACCCAGAGTCCCATCATTATTGCCACTTGTTCTCATGCCACTCCTGGACCCCAGCTTTCTGATTCTCTCAGTCACAGCCCCTGCCCCATTGTGTGCCCAGGGTTGGGAGTGGGTGACTATGGCTAGGTGGTTTGTTTCTTTCTGTGAGTTGCTTTTAGGTCTCAAGAATGCAGACAGGGACTTCCCTAACCACTAGTTCTAGTGGTTAGGAATTGCCCTTCCAATGCAGGGGACACGGGTTGTTGGGGAACTAAGATCTCACATACCACCAGGCAACTAAGCTCAAATAGCTCAAAGAGAGCCTGCATGCTGCAACTGATGAGCCCAAGGCCTGCAAACAGGGAGCTCAGGCATTCTAGAGCTAACGGTCCACAACAGTTGAAGCCATCACACTGCAACTAGGGAAGCCTCCATGCGCCACAACTAGAGAAAGCCTGTGCTCTGGAAAATGCAGTCAAAATAAAAGACACGAAGGCAGCCAACCTCTCTCCACTGCTAGGTAGCTTCTCCCTAAAGAGACTAGTTTTCCTGGGTTTGTCCAGGACTTTGTTTATGAAAGTGAAAATGAAAGTGAAAGTCACTCTGTCGTGTCCAACTCTTTGCGACCCTATGGACTTTATAGTCCATGGCTAAACTGGCAATTTTGTGTACTGAGAACCCCTTCGGTCTCAGATAGCTACAGGTGTCTTATCACAACCCTGTTCAGGCTGGTGAAATTCTCCTTAATCTTCTATTCACTGCATATTAGGGTCCTCAAACCATGCTCCCCACCTCACAGCGTGGTAGATACACCCCTTCCAGAGCTACACATATCGACTTGGACCCTAGTCAGGACCCTGGTCAGAGCCCTGATCAGGAGTCCTGGGGCAATTATGGGTGGTGTGTGTATCTCTGTATTTCTGTGTCTGTTCATGTGCAAGTCTGAGTGTGT
Source organism: Cervus canadensis (assembly GCF_019320065.1). Classification (NCBI taxonomy): domain Eukaryota; kingdom Metazoa; phylum Chordata; class Mammalia; order Artiodactyla; family Cervidae; genus Cervus; species Cervus canadensis. Next base: position 37,078,285 of record NC_057414.1, read on the forward strand.
CTGTGTGTTTCTGTGTGTGGATCCATGTGCCTGTGCATATTTATATGTGTGCCTATGTGTGTGTTTCTGTGTGTGTCATTGTGGGTCTATATGTGTGTCTCTATGGGTGGAGAATATAACTGTGTGTGACTGTGTGTCTGTGCATGCATCTGTGTGTGTCTGCCTGTGTCTGTGTACACATGTGGTAACATCACTTGGGGTGGCCCTTAGAGGAAGAGGCTTACCGATCCATAGTTATCTGCCAGTAACGAGATTCAGACACTGGTATCCAGTTGAGTTTTCCCTTGTGATAGGAATGGTCCACCCCACCAAGCATCAACACACTGTCATTCTTCTTGCTGGAGAAGGAAGAGGGAGTGTCATTGGAGGAAAGTAATGCCAGGCAATGACTGAGGGCTGTGCTTATTCACACATCAGAGGTGCTACTACTGTCCCCATTTTACAGATGCAAAAATTGAGGCATGTAGGGACTGAGAACCTGACCAAGGTTGGTCACTGGCTAATCAGAGGCACAGAAGTGGTTAGAAGCTGGGCAGTCTGGCCGGGCTTTGACCACCCTGCCTTCTGAAGAGAGCCTGGTCCCCTCTAGTGCCATGAGTGCTCAAAGATAACATCGGACGGCTCCCTGTGGGAGGGCTCTAGCTTCCCCTTGTCTAAACTATCATTCTTCAAAAGAGCTCAGGCCAGGGGGTGCTAAAGGCATGGGTTCAGGCTCACCCAGGGTTGGATTCACTGGCCTGTGACCTGTGCCGTCCATGGGGCTCATGCTCACAGATCCCACATTTTCATTTTTCACTGGTTCCTGCAAATTGTAGCTAGTCCTGGGCTCCCGGTGAAATGCTGAGTGAGGAAACATTCCTGCCATCCCTCTCCTTTTTCCATATCAAATCTATCAGCAAATCCTGTTGCCTTTTTCTCCAACCCATTTCCTGTCACCTTCCATTGCTCTCCCTCTTCCCTCCATCTGCCTGGACCAAGCTGCTGCCCTTGAGCCAATGAGCACAGCTCTGTTCCAATACAACGTTATTTACAAAAAAAAACAGTGGTGGGGATAGGTGGGGCCCTACGGCCATAGTTCTCCTGGGCCAGACTATCAGGAAACCTCTGGATCAGGTGGTCTATAATGTTTTATGCAAGTGCAAGCATCTTAAAACTAATCTGAAGAGAGGGCTTGTCCAACTAAGACTTACGTGTTCAAATAGAAGGCAAACACAGGCTCAGAAATTATTCCTTGTTGCATCAGGTTGTCAAAGAAAGGGGTGATCCCGACGGTGGCAAGAGTGGGATAGCCCAAACCCAGGATTCCCTCAAAAGGTACACACGGCAGGATCTTGCTCGTCTGCCTCTGGCTCACAGCAAAAGTCTGGTTCTTGACGACAACATTCCCAATCTGTGGGAAAGGAGAGTGTTCCCACATAAAGGACTGGGAAGTGGGGTTGGGGAGGAGATGCCATTAGCACTGCAGAGAAGAACTGAGGCCTGGCTGTGTCTTGGGTTGATCTCAGATGGTTAGATCAAGCTGGGACAGGAACTCGGTTTCCATTGGTGTGGGGATGTGGATTTTAACAACACGTGCTTGTCCTGCAAACACCATCTGAGTGAGTCAAATTGGCCTCAGGCTCAGGACAGGACCAAATGGTTCCCACCTGAGGACAAAGTGGGTAGAGAGCAGGGTAGTCTTCTCTTTGGCATCACTGTGATCTCATAACAGAAATGGACTGAATTCATTGCAATGCATCATGGATTCTACATCTGCCCAGGAAGATGTAAGCCTGTTATACAAGGTCGCTGGCTAGGTTCTTATGAAAACTCTGCTTGGAAAACAGGCTTTTGGGGATGTGGGTGTATGTGTATGTGTGTGTGTGAGAGAGAGCAAGATAGAGAGGGAAAATACTCAGGCACTTTGATGGAAGCGGGCCATAGTTTTTATTTGACTCTCAAGGGCACCCTAGAGTGAGAACCCGAACAGGCTCCTCCAATGTGTGTGCCCACCTGCCTTCTCTGCCTGGATACCTGAAGCCCTTGGCTGCCCCCTAGGGGCTCCAGATCAGTTTTATCCTCTCCCCAAATATCCGACACATGCCTGAGTCCTGACTGGTCAGCCCAACTCCACCACCTACCACATGTGTGAACTTTGCAAGGCCCTTGCTTTCTGCACCTCAGTTCCCCTACTTGTATCATGAAGAGAATCAAAGTACCTGCTGCATGGGGTTGTTGCAGGGTTAAATAATGATTACCATGAAAGTGCCCGGCACATTCTGAGAAGATAAAAGGGGGTGATTTTCCCCCATCTCTCCCTGCTACCAGCAAAATGAACCTTGAGCTGCTCAAGGGCAAAGGTGCTGCAAGTCCAGAGCCCAAGCCCCTCTCTGGGTTGGCCACTCCAGGAGGTGCTGTTAGCAAGGGTGCTGTCTCCCTAGGGACAGGGCCATTTAGGATGGGCCTCAAATATCTAAGGGACTTTGGGGAGGACGGGCCCTGTCATCTGGTCCTGCATCTGTTTTATTAGCAGTGGTTGCTCCCAGGGCCAGTCCTGACTCTGCTTCTGTTTCCAGTTTACCCGAACAATGTCACGGCCAAAAAACCCCATGATCCTCCCAAACTTATTGAGATGGTTCATGTGACGGTCTGTGATCTCGAAGGTGGTAGACTCACGAGGGTCGAAGTGTTTGTGTTTACCTGCAGACACAAAAAATGAGGGTATGTCATGTGCCAAGAACCAAGAAGGAAGTGAAAGGGGGAGGACAAGATGGGCAAGGGGAGGGCAATGGTACTCACTACAGCCTGGGTCATGGCAGTAGACAGAGGTCACCCAGAGGTCAGCAAAGCTGGTGTCCAAGAGGACCCTGAACTGTTGAGGGGGTCTTCCAATGCGTATCTTTCCAGTGTAGAATATCTATAGGGACCAGAGAGGGGAGGTTAGGGCAGGCCTGGCTGCAGTGTCCACCCCCAATTCTCAGACACTCTAACCCTCTGGGTGCTCCTTGTCTCCTGACATCATGTTATCATGTTCCAAACACCCCACATCACAGCCTCTGCTCAGACCTTCACTTGAGAAGCTCTCCAGTATCCTCTTTGTATCTAGCATGAGCACTTCCTTCTCCAGGGGACCCTCCTAAGTCACCCCAGACCACCCACTCTAATCTCAGACCATGTCCGATCAACAGCATGCAGGTGACCCTTTCATTTGATATGTGTGCCTCTCTTGTGCATTCTTGAAGAAGAGTTGACACCTCTTTTTCAAATCAGTAACAGTAACTATAGTGTTAGATTTTTATGGCATCACATGCCATGGGGGCTCAGTAACTTTTTACCACTGTCCTTCTTGGATCTACGGAAGCTGAACATGCTCTGCCTAGGGTTTCACACTTGAATGATCTTTTGATCAGCCATGATTGAGCCTTCATCTGTAACTCAATGACTCACTTAAACTAATATCTTTAACACAGATCTGGGGGTTTAACGGTCACCTGGTCATTGCTGGGCCCGGTCACCACAGAGCAAGAGTTGAGGATGAGAATGCCTTCTCCTCTGGGAATGGGGTCCCTGTTCCCACAGTGTTTCTGCCTCCTGCAGGAACCCCAACCCCAACATCCTACGTGGTACCTCCAGATGAGCCCCAGTGCTAGGCCAGAGAACCAGGGGGCACTGGGGAGCACCATCCTCCCAATACACTCACATCCTTAAAGTTTCTCAGGGGAAGTGTAGAGAATTTCTTGTCTTTAGCAGAATTCTGGAACAGGCTGTAAGCGTGTTCTTCCAGGAAACTGTTCATCAAGTTTTTTCTCTTGAGAGTGTCTTGCATGGTGCTCATCTCCATTAGCGGGATTCTTTCACAGAGCAATGAGGAAGAGAAAACAAAGAGGAGGCAGCAGTCAGAAGTCCATGTTCTAGTATGACTGTCATATCTGGCATTGTAATGACACTGTGTATTTTCCAAGCATTTTTGTGAGTGTCATGTTATTATCAAGATGCCATGGAAAGACCATGGCAAAAACCTAGGTCTGAATACAGGTTCTGTCGTGTAATCTTGGGTAAGGCATATGACCATTAGGAGTCTCGGTTTCCTCACTGGTAAAAAGGTAGAATGTAATAATCCCCACTCCCCATATAGAATGTTTTCTGTATTAATTGAAATTATATGATGGATATATCCATTATATAGATGGATATAATGTACTTGATATATAGGATGTCTCAACAGTGATGGTCATTAGCATTGTTGTGGCCATTCCAGTGTATCTTTCTCATAAAAGCTCTTGAGAGGGAGGCAGAGGAGGGATCATTATACTCTTTTTACAGGCTAGAAATCTAAAATGCAGGCAGTTTGTAACTTGGCTGTGATCACACTGCTTTTTGGAAGTAAAACAGCTTAGGAATAATCTTGCTGATCTTCCTTCCTCCAGAGTTCAAGCAGATGAGTAGGTTGAGAGAAGATGCCAACAGATGGAGAACAAATTAAGGAAGTTAAGAGGCTAGAGAAGGAAGGAAGAATCAAAATCGAAAAGAATAAAAGAAAAGAAAAAAATGCAGAGTTCTGCATGCACAGAGACATTCAGAGATGGAGAGATAAAAGAGAGAGATACAGAGATGAAGAAACAGATGCATATATGCACAAGTAGAGAGAAGGCAGAGAGAAGACCAAGAAGCAAAGGCAGGAGAAATGCTATTACACAGGACCACACCTACAGTTGCACAGGTTGTCCACTGAACAATTCCAAGGAGTGCCATTTTCATCTAGGTCATGATGTGACTGAATCCCCCTAGTTGTGAAACCCTGCAGGCTTACCCCAAAACCCTTGGGCCCCATGGTGCCCATGGCAAGGTACTCATCAATAAGTGAGAATTGAACTTTAAGATTGC
>NC_057414.1:37088147-37174235 GCF_019320065.1 Cervus canadensis
TCCAGTTTCTAACCAAAGACTTCCTGAGATTCTGGATGGTCGACATCCGCTGGGAGGGTCTCAGCTAAACACAGGGTGCATGCACCCAACCTGCGCGGGCGGAAACTGAGGCTGGGGCCGCGGAGGGGAGAAGGCGCACCACACCCAAGGAGAGGGGGCCCGTCAAGCTCCTGTCTGCCTGAGCTGCTCGGGCCGGGGAAGGCACAAAACGCAGGCGCAACTGAGTCCGCGCTTTTGTGGAACACCCAAAAACTGGAACCGCACACAACGCAGGGCACACTCCATATAGAGCAACAGGGAGCCTGAGCAGTGTAGACGGGGAAAACAGCCCCCCCACCCCGCAGCGTGACGGAACTAGCAAACCTGAACAAGAGACCACCTCCGCCCGCCTGTGTCAGGGCGGAAATTAGGCACTGAAGAGACCGGCAAACAGAAGCCAAATAAACAAAGGGAACCGCTTCAGAAGGGACCGGTGCAACAGATTAAGATCCCTGTAGATAACACCGACTACACCGGAAGGGACCTATAGATATGGAGAAGTGTAAGCCGGAACGAGGAGCTATCTGAAACTGAACTGAACCCACACTGACCACAACAGCTCCAGAGAAATTCCTAGATATATTTTTACATTTTATTTTTAATTAAAAAATTTTTTTCTTTTCTTTTCTTTTTTATTTTTTCTTTTATTTTCTTTTAAAATTCCCTATTACTCCCCCATTACTCCTTAGCTTTCATTTTCATATATTTTTACAATTTTTTTAATTAGGAAAAAAATTGTTTTTCTTTTTTTCTTTTTTTTCTTTTTCTCTTATTTTCTTTTAAAGTCCTCTATTACTCCTCTACTACTCCTTAAGTTTCATTTTCATTTCACTATAACCTTGCAAAAAAAAAAGAGAGAGAAATCCTATTTTTAAACCAAACTTCATATATATTTCTAAAATTTTTTCTCTTTTTGTTTTTGTTTTTAACATTGTATTTTTAAGAGTCTAACCTCTACTCTAGATTTTTAATCTTGGTTTTTCAGTATGTGATATAAATTTTGGACATTTAAGAAGCCAATATTCAGTTCCCATTTTTACTCAGGAGGGTATTGATTACTCTCTCCCACTTTTGACTCTCTGTTTTCTACCTCAGAACACCTCTGTTTCCTCCTTTCTCCTTCTCTTCCCAATCCAGTTCTGTGAATCTTTGTGGGTGTCTGGGCTATGGAGAACACTTTGGGAACAGACAACTGCGTAGATCTGTCTCTCTCCTCTTGAGTCCCCCTTTTTCTCCTACTGCTCATCTCTATCTCCCTCCTCCCTCTCCTCTTTTTCATGTAACTCTGTGAACCTCTCTGGGTGTCCCTCACGGTGGAGAATCTTTTCACCATTAACCTAGAAGTTTTATTATCAATGCTGTATAGTTGGAGAAGTCTTGAGACTACTGGAAGAATAAAACTGAAATCCAGAGGCAGGAGACTTAAGCCCCAAACCTGAGAACACCAGAAAACTCCTGACTACATGGAACATTAAGTAATAAGAGATCATCCAAAAGCCTCCATGCCTACACTGAAACCAACCACCATCCAAGAGCCAGTAAGTTTCAGAGCAAGACATACCACGCAAATTCTCCAGCAACACAGGAATATAGCCCTGAATGTCAACATACAGGCTGCCGGAGTCACACCTAACACATAGACCCATCTCAAAACTCATTACTGGGCACTCCATTGCTCTCCAGAGAGAAGAAATCCAGTCCCATGCACCAGAACACCGATGCAAGCTTCCCTAACCAGGAAACCTTGACAAGCCAATCGTCCAACCCCACCCACTGGGTGAAACCTCCACAATAAAAAGGAACCACAGACCTCCAGAATACAGAAAGCCCACTCCAGACACAGCAATCTAAACAAGATGAAAAGGCAGAGAAATACCCAACAGGTAAAGGAACATGAAAAATGCCCACCAAGTCAAACAAAAGAGGAGGAGATAGGGAATCTACCTGAAAAAGAACTTAGAATAATGATAATAAAAATGATCCAAAATCTTGAAAACAAAACGGAGTTACAGCTAAATAGCCTGGAGACAAAGATTGAGAAGATGCAAGAAATGTTTAATAAAGACCTAGAAGAAATAAAAAAAAAGAGTCAATTAAAAATGAATAATGCAATAAATGAGGTCAAAAACACTCTGGAGGGAACCAAGAGTAGAATAACAGAGACAGAAGATAGGATAAGTGAGGTAGAAGATAAAATGATGGAAATAAATGAAGCAGAGAAGAAAAAAGAAAAAAGAATCAAAAGAAATGAGGACAACATCAGGGACCTCTGGGACAATGTGAAATACCCCAACATCGAATCATAGGAGTCCCAGAAGAAGAAGACAAAAAGAGAGGCCATGAGAAAATACTCGAGGAGATAATAGCTGAAAACTTCCCTAAAATGGGGAAGGAAATAGCCACCCAAGTCCAAGAAGCCCAGAGAGTCCCAAACAGGATAAACCCAAGGCGAAACACCCCAAGACACATATTAATCAAATTAACAAAGATCAAACACAAAGAACAAATATTAAAAGCAGCAAGGGAGAAACAACAAATAACATACAAAGGGATTCCCATAAGGATAACAGCTGATCTATCAGTAGAAACCCTCCAGGCCAGAAGGGAATGGCAGGACATACTTAAAGTAATGAAAGAGAATAACCTACAACCTAGATTACTGTACCCAGCAAGGATCTCATTCAGATATGAAGGACAATTCAAAAGCTTTACAGACAAGCAAAAGCTGAGAGAATTCAGCACCACCAAACCAGCTCTTCAACAAATGCTAAAGGATCTTCTCTAGACAGGAAACACAGAAAGGTTGTATAAACGTGAACCCAAAAGAACAAAGTAAATGACAACGGGACCATACCTATCAATAATTACCTTAAATGTAAATGGGTTGAATGCCCCAACCAAAAGACAAAGACTGGCTGAATGGATACAAAAACAAGACCCCTATATACGCTGTCTACAAGAGACCCAGCTCAAAACAAGAGACACATACAGACTAAAAGTGAAGGGCTGAAAAAAAATATTTCACGCAAACGGAGACTGAAAGAAAGCAGGAGTTGCAATACTCATATCAGATAAAATAGACTTTCAAATAAAGGCTGTGAAAAGAGACAAAGAAGGACACTACATAATGATCAAAGGATTAACCCAAGAAGAAGATATAACAATTACAAATATATATGCACCCAACATAGGAGCACCACAATATGTAAGGCAAAGGCTAACAAGTATGAAAGAGGAAATTAATAGCAACACAATAACAGTGGGAGACTTTAATACCCCACTCACAACTATGGATACATCACCTAAACAGAAAATTAACAAGGAAACACAAACTTTAAATGACACAATGGACCAGCTAGACATAATCGATATCTATAGGACATTTCACCCCAAAACAATCAACTTCACCTTTTTCTCAAGTGCACACAGAACCTTCTCCAGAATAGATCACATCCTGGGCCATAAATCTCGTCTTGGTAAATTAAAAAAATTGAAATCATTCCAGTCACCTTCTCTGACCACAGTGCAGTATGATTAGATCTCAATTACAGGAAAAAAAATTATTAAAAATTCAAACATATGGAGGCTAAATAACATGCTTCTGAATAACCAACAAATCATAGAAGAAATCAAAGAAGAAATCAAAATATGCATAGAAATAAATGAAAATGAAAACACAACAACCCAAAACCTATGGGACACTGTAAAAGCAGTGCTAAGGGGAAGGTTCATAGCATGACAGGCTTACCTCAAGAAACAAGAAAAAAGTCAAATAAATAACCTAACTCTACACCTAAAGCAAGTAGAGAAGGAAGAAATGAAGAAGCCCAGGGTTAGTAGAAGGAAAGAAATCTTAAAAATTAGGGCAGAAATAAATGCAAAAGAAACTAAAGAGACCATAGCAAAAATCAACAAAGCTAAAAGCTGGTTTTTTGAAAAGATAAACAAAATTGACAAACCATTAGCAAGACTCATTAAGAAATAAAGGGAGAAGAACCAAATTAACAAAATTAGAAATGAAAATGGAGAGATCACAAAAGACAACACTGAAATACAAAGGATCATAAGAGACTACTACCAGCAGCTCTATGCCAATAAAATGGACAACTTGGAAGAATTTGACAAATTCTTAGAAAAGTATAACTTTCCAAAACTGAACCAGGAAGAAATAGAAGATCTTAACAGACCCATCACAAGCAAGGAAATCAAAACTGTAATCAAAAATCTTCCAGCAAACAAAAGCCCAGAACCAGATGGCTTCACAGCTGAATTCTACCAAAAATTTAGAGAAGAGCTAACACCTATCTTACTCAAACTCTTCCAGAAAATTGCAGATGAAGGTAAACTTCCAAACTCATTCTATGAGGCCACCATCACCCTAATTCCAAAACCAGACAAAGATGCCACAAAAAAAGAAAACTACAGGCCAATATCACTGATGAACATAGATGCAAAAATCCTTAACAAAATTCTAGCAAACAGAATCCAACAACATATTTAAAAAATCATATACCATGACCAAGTGGGCTTTATCCCAGGAATGCAAGGATTCTTTAATATCCACAAATCAATCAATGTAATACACCACATTAACAAATTGAAAGATAAAAACCATATGATTATCTCAATAGATGCAGAGAAAGCCTTTGACAAAATTCAACACTCATTTATGATTAAAACTCTCCAGAAAGCAGGAATAGAAGGAGCATACCTCAACATAATAAAAGCTATATATGACAAACCCACAGCAAGCATCACCCTCAATGGTGAAAAATTGAAAGCATTTCCCCTAAAATCAGGAACAAGACAAGGGTGCCCACTCTCACCACTACTATTCAACATAGTGTTGGAAGTTTTGGCCACAGCAATCAGAGCAGAAAAAGAAGTAAAAGGAATCCAGATAGGAAAAGAAGAAGTGAAACTCTCACTGTTTGCAGATGACATGATCCTCTACATAGAAAACCCTAAAGACTCTACCAGAAAATTACTAGAGCTAATCAATGAATATAGTAAAGTTGCAGGATATAAAATTAACACACAGAAATCCCTTGCATTCCTATACACTAACAATGAGAAAACAGAAAGAGAAATTAAAGAAACAATACCATTCACCATTGCAACAAAAGGTATAAAATACTTAGGAGTATATCTACCTAAAGAAACAAAAGACCTATAGATAGAAAACTATAAAACATTGATGAAAGAAATCAAAGAGGACACAAATAGATGGAGAAACATACCGTGTTCATAGATTGGAAGAATCAATATTGTCAAAATGGCTATTCTACCCAAAGCAATCTATAGATTCAATGCAATCCCTTTCAAGCTACCAACGGTATTTTTCACAGAACTAAAACAAATAACTTCCCAATTTGTATGGAAATACAAAAACCTCAAATAGCCAAAGTAATCTTGAGAAAGAAGAATGGAACTGGAGGAATCAACCTGCCTGACTTCAGACTATACTACAAAGCCACAGTCATCAAGACAGTATGGTACTGGCACAAAGACAGAAATATAGATCAATGGAACAGAATAGAAAGCCCAGAGATAAATCCACGAACCTATGGACACCTTATCTTTGACAAAGGAGGCAAGGATATACAATGGAAAAAAGACAACCTCTTTAACAACTGGTGCTGGGAAAACTGGTCAACCACTTGTAAAAGAATGAAACTAGAACACTTTCTAACACCATACACAAAAATAAACTCAAAATGGATTAAAGCTCTAAATGTAAGGCCAGAAACTATAAAACTCCTAGAGGAGAACATAGGCAAAACACTCTCCGACATAAACCACAGCAGGATCCTCTATGATCCACCTCCCAGAATATTGGAAATGAAAGCAAAAATAAACAAATGGGACCTAATGAAACTTAAAAGCTTTTGCACAACAAAGGAAACTATAAGCAAGGTGAAAAGACAACCCTCAGATTGGGAGAAAATAATAGCAAACGAAGAACAGACAAAAGACTAATCTCAAAAATATACAAGCAACTCCTGCAGCTCAATTCCAGAAAAATAAATGACCCAATCAAAAAATGGGCCAAAGAGCTAAACAGACATTTCTCCAAAGAAGACATACAGATGGCTAACAAACACATGAAAAGATGCTCAACATCACTCATTATCAGAGAAATGCAAATCAAAACCACAATGAGGTACCATTACACGCCAGTCAGGATGGCTGCTATCCAAAAGTCTACAAGCAATAAATGCTGGAGAGGGTGTGGAGAAAAGGGAACCCTCTTACACTGTTGGTGGGAATGCAAACTAGTACAGCCACTATGGAGAACAGTGTGGAGATTTCTTAGAAAACTGGAAATAGAACTGCCATATGACCCAGCAATCCCACTTCTGGGCATAGACACCGAGGAAACCAGATCTGAAAGAGACATGTACACCCCAGTGTTCGTCGCAGCACTGTTTATAATAGCCAGGACATGGAAGCAACCTAGATGCCCACGAATGCAACCTAGATGCAGACAAATGGATAAGGAAGCTGTGGTACATATACACCATGGAATATTACTCAGCCATTAAAAGGAATTCATTTGAATCAGTTCTAATGAGATGGATGAAACTAGAGCCCATTATACAGAGTGAAGTAAGCCAGAAAGATAAAGAACATTACAGCATACTAACACATATATATGGAATTTAGAAAGTGGTAATGATAACCCTATATGCAAAACAGAAAAAGAGACACAGGTATAGAACAGACTTTTGGACTCTGTGGGAGAAGGTGAGGGTGGGATGTTTCGAGAGAACAGCATCGAAACATGTATATTATCTATAGTGAAACAGATCACCAGCCCAGGTGGGATGCATGAGACAAGTGCTCGGGCCTGGTGCACTGGGAAGACACAGAGGGATTGGGTAGAGAGGGAGGGGGGAGGGGGGATCGGGATGGGAAATACATGTAAATCCATGGCTGATTCATGTCAATGTATCACAGGAACCACTACAATATTGAAAGAAATTAGCCTCCAACTAATAAAAATAAATGAAAAAAAAAAAGAAACTTCCTTGGGTCATGCAGCATCTACTGTTGTGATCCACAGACTCTCTAGCTGTAGTGGACAGACTCAGTCTTTGCTCAGTGGCATGTGGAAACTTAATTCCCCAACTGGAGATTGAACCTGAATTCTTTGCCTTACAAGGTTGATTCTTAACCAGTGTACCACCAGGGAAGTCCCAATATATGTCTAGGGCACCAACTCACCATTCTGGGCACTGAGAAAGAGAAATAATCATCAATATTTATGCTCTTTTGTTTGCATGAGGCATATTTTGCATAACTATGAGTATTTGATGAAAGTATAGTCTTTTAATTGAAGAATTACAGGAATTAAATTCAGAAGGATTCTGAATTTAGGAATTCAGGAAAGCACTGTTTTGCAACAACATCATGGAACAATGGATCTAGGCAAAAATCATCACTGGATGATAACACCATAAGATGAAAAGTCAAAGGGGAAGTTTATAATGGAACTATGCTTGGCCACATCAGCACCTGCAGATCAGGCTCTATCAAACAACAGCAGCTATCAAAGCAGGACAGCTAGACATCATGAGTGTCTTGAAGCGGTGTCATCAGAAATCCATGAAACCACATGTGAAATATTCCAATAATAAATTTGGGACTCATATCTAGATCTAACTAATTTTCAGGAAAGAACCAGTTTCCAGGAAATATATAAAGGAACAGAGAAGCCATAATCTCAACCGAATATTTGGGACAATCTTTAAGACAAATGATCCCGAAGATCTTTATTTTTTTTTTCTTTTTTTTTATTAGTTGGAGGCTAATTACTTCACAACATTTCAGTGGGTTTTGTCATACATTGATATGAATCAGCCATAGAGTTACACGTATTCCCCATCCTGATCCCCCCTCCCACCTCCCTCTCTAACGGGGGAGAATCTTTTCGTCCTCTGACTTTTTAAACAAATACATGTGACAAGAAAGGTGGGTGAGACTTATTTCTTTAAAATCTTAATAAACAGCATACAACATATATATACATGCTCTAGAGCCTGATTTGAATAAGTAAACTGTTAAAAATACATGCTTTAGAGCATCAGGTAAATTTTAACTTTAGATATTAGATGCTAATTTTATTTGGAACAAAATAGGATTGTGGTTATATATGCATGTATGTATTGTGACCTGGTAGTCTCTCCCATAAAATACTCCAGCAAAAATGAATAAACAGGCAAAAAAACTTTAAATGAGGGTCTAGATTTTTCTTAAAAAGCAGATTTGTATAGTTGTTATGATTTGAATTGTATCCATCCTCAAATTTAGGTGTAGAATCCCTAACTCCTAATATGATGGTATTGGCAGTTATTGCCTTTGGGAGGTAATTTGCCGAGATGAGGTTTTGAGGGTGGGGTTTTACCTCTTCAGAGCAGCCCCTTGGAAGTATCTGAGAGAGTGTCCCCCTGGCTTAAAGTCCTCAGAAAATCTGCTGAATACAACACAGTTCTCAACTTACAGGTTGTGCATTTTTTTTTCAGTCATTATCAAAGCATTTGCCTGGAGTAAACTGTGCCACTGATAATCCACATTATGTGGTTATAAACAAACCACAGGGCAACAGTGAAATTTGAGGAAGTGTGGATGCACAATCCAGGGTGACTTTAGGACAAAGTCTTCTATAGTGGACAACAACACTATAGAACCACAGGGCAATGTAGAAAACGGAGAACCAAGACCAAGTCTAAGGGGAGGTGGGGGAGGCTCAAGTATCATATTCAAAAGCTTGGGATTTATTCTGTGTGTGATGGGGGTCTCTGAGTAGGCAAGTGAGCTGTTAGTCTGTGGTGTATGGAAGAGAAAAAAAGAAAGTAAGGCTAAAACATCACATGGGTACAAGAGATGAAAGATATTAAGAGGAGGGATGTACATTTAAAAAAAAAACCCGTAACTGTAGAAACCAGGCCAAGGGAGCCTTGGACACAGAGTAAAGGTCAGGGCCACTAGGTCTCAACTCTCCATTTCGTTGGAAAGCAGGATCATGGACACACAGATATTTTGGAGGGTTTTTTACACTGGAGAATTAAGACTTCTGTGGGAGCATAAGAAACTACCTCACAGTCGCTTAAAGTTTTTCATGAAAATGAATGCCTAGACTTATTCTATGGGAAATTATCAGAGCATAACAAGGACAAAGTTTAAATGGGAGGATGGCAAATTTCACTTTAAACTGATAGTAGCTACTGTCATTAACATCAGTTCGGTTCAGTTCAGTCGCTCAGTCGTGTCCGACTCTGCGATCTCATGGCCAGCAGCACACCAGGCCTCCCTGTCCGTCGCCAACTCCCAGAGTTTACTCAAACTCATGTCCCTTGAGTCAGCAATGCCATCCAACCATCTCATCCTCTGTCATCCCCTTCTCCTCCTGCCTTCAATCTTTCCCAGCATCAGGGTCTTTTCCAATGAGTCAGTTCTTCGCATTAGGTGGCCAAAGTATTGGAGTTTCAGCTTCAGCTTCTGTCCTTCCAATGAATAGTCAGGACTGATTTCCTTTAGGATGGACTGGTTGGATCTCCTTGCAGTCCAAGAGACTCTCAAGAGTCTTCTCCAGTGCCACAGTTCAAAAGCATCATCATTGTCACTGACGTCATTGTTACTCAAACTGCAGGCAGGGATATGTGTGATATTTGGAAATTTTAATTTACTAGCTATGTGTCCTTGGGCAAGTTACTTACCCTATCTGCTCCTCATGTTGCCCATTTTTAAACAGGGGATAATAACCCAAGTACACCATAAGTTAATATGTGTTCATGGTATTGTATTCATGGTAAATGCTGTATCCATTTTATATGAAGTTGTCAAGTGAAAAAAAACAAGCAAACAATATGTGAGTTGTGAGTTAAGTTTTATTTGGGACAAACAAAGACTATAGCCTGCGAGACAACCTCTCATGTAGCTCTGAGGGACTTTGCTGAGGAGGTGCATGTGTGGGGGAGGTCAGCGGCTATGTGATCTGTTGAAGTGGGTACGTGCAGTCAAGCACACATTTTGGCAGAGGTTTGATGTTTGTTATGAAGAATAGATGTCTAGATTAATGATTTTAGTGCTTTTCTAGATATGAGAAGAAGCAAGAAACAGGGTTCATAAAACCTCTTGAAAACATGTCCTTGAAGGCTTGTTCTGTCAGTTTCCCCAGAGCACAGAGTGCAGCACTCCTGACTTCCACCCTGAATTCTTTGCAGGATGTGTTGGAAGTCTGTGACATCAGTGTCCAGTGACTCCATCCTGGTAGTGTCAGATGGCGAGGAATAATGTGTCATTGGCAAAGCTAATCAGGTGTTTTGGACTCCAATTCATGCCTGTTAAACCTGCTGTATGTGAGGAGCTTGTCTGGGCCTTGGGAGCTGCCTTGGGATCATGCCATGATGTGAGGGACCATCTGGTTCCATCTCTTGTTTTCAGATGAAGAATCAAGACCAAGAGAGCAGAAGGGACTTGGCCAAGGTTGCTGTAGAACAAGGGAATTTAGTGACAAGCCGGGGCCTGAAACTCAGGCAAGTTGGAGTTGGGGTGTCAGTCCCTCGGGAGTTGTGTGATCACTGTGTGAGGCAGTCCAGCTGTGGAATGAATCCTCGTGGGCCTCCAAGCCTGAGCTGGGTGAGCGGCGGCTTTCCAACCTCCAGCTTCTCTGGGGGCTGCCTTGGCACTGCTGCCTGGAGGAGAGGCAGTTTGTTTCATCTGACATCTAGCTGGCCTGAGGGCTTGGGGAGCTTCATTTGACCTCCTGGAGTCTTATTACAGCTGATGCCAAGGTCAACGGGGATGAAAGTGTGAGGGGCTGCAGTGTGACACCAAAGGGGACCCAAACTTGAGTTGGAGTGTGGCCTGGGAAGTTTAGAAACAATCACACCAGTCCTTGCATCTTCCTGATAACAATGTGTCTGTGTGTGTGTGTCTTTGGTGGGGCGGAGCGGAGGGGGGAATTAAATGTTATGGTGAAATGCTCTCCGTTGGGCTGAAATGCATCCCACTCCAGGGAGTGGCCTATCCAGGTTCATCAGAAATGCTTTCCTCAAAAGAAAAACAGATTCACAGACTTCAAAAACAAATTTATGGTTTTTAAAGGGGAAAAGTAGAGATCAGTTGAGAGTTTGGGATTAACCTCAATTGCCATTTCCTTCTCCAGCAGATCTTCCCAACCCAGGAATTGAACCAGTGTCTCTTAGTTCTCCTGCAATGCAGGTGGGTTCTTTACCACTAGCGCCACCTGGGAAGCCCCAACTTTTACACACTACTAAACATAAAATGGGGCTTCCCCTGTGGCTAACACAGTACAGAATTTGCCTGCAATGCAGGAGACCCAGGTTCAATCCCTGGGTCGGGAAGATCCCCTGGAGAAGGAAATGGCAACCCACTCCAGTATTCTTGCCTGGGAAATCCCATGGACAGAGGAGCCTGACAGGCTGCCATGGACAGCCATGAAGAGGACCCTGACAGTCCACGGGGTCTCAAATAGTTGGACACAACTGAGCAAATAACACACACACACACACACACACAATCATATATAATAAGTAATCAACAAAGACCTACTGCATAGCACAAGGAACTAAGCTCAATTTTCTGTAGTAACCTATAAAGGAAAAGAATCTTTATGGATACAAGTAAATGTACAACTGAATCACTTTACTGTATACTGAAACTGAAGAAATGATCGTAACTCAACTATACTCCAATATAAAATTTTGAAAAGAGTCCTATAGAAACCAGAAGGAGCTCTTTTTTTCTGTGGGGTTCTGATATGATGCTGGAGAAGGCAGAGGGGGTGTAAAGCACCTTGATATTATCTGAGGTTGCATTTTCCAATGCTTTGGTGTGCTTAGGCTTCTAGTATCACTTTTGATTTGTCTTTTGAGGATCTAACACAAGGGCCCATAGATACCAGGTGGCCATTAGTTGAAGGCTGAGAGGTAGGTGCTGATGGGAATGTAGAAGCTCAGCTCCCCCACCTTGGGTTGGGGCACTTCTGAAGCACAACGTATGTTCCAGAGTTGCCTGCGGGAACAGGCTGCATCTTCCCTCTCCAAGACTTGCATGAAATCATACCCAGGGTTGTGTTAAAATGACCAACTATCCAGGGCTATCCAGGGTCGAGGGTGTTCTCAGTACCCAGAACAGCCAGTTTAAAAACAAGAATAAATTCCAAAACAAACTGGGAAAACTGGTCTCTTTAGGGAGAAGCTACCCAGCAGTGGAGACAGGTTGATTGCAGTCTTGAGAACTGAAAGCAACTCCTAAGAAGAAACATTCCCCTAACCATCGTTACCCACGCCCCATCCTGGACACACAGTGGGGCAGGGAATGTGACTTGACAGAATCAGGAAGCTGGGATCCAGGAGTGGCCTGAGAATAAGGAACAATAGTTGAAGGGATTCTGTGTGATACCCCCAGAAAAAAGCTTACCTGTCCTTTAGAGTCCCGTGAACTAGCTCATGCTCCCCTGACTAGGGCCTCAGTGTCTGAGCCAGGAGAGGCAACGATGCTGGGAGACACCCTCTCCCAGGGCAGCCTGTGTCTTCCCCACCACTATTCTGAGCATCTGCTGCCCCAGGGAACCTCCCTCCTCACTGTGTGAGTTGACCTATTATTGATCACATGACAGATACAGGTCTCTGAGTGTTTCTTATTCATTCATTCAACAAACATACACTTGCGTCTCCTCTGTGCTGGGCACTAGAGGGAGGCACTGAGGATACAGCCTACCCTCACATGTAGTAAGGCAGATGTACATGAAACGACTCACACACATAGTGAATTACCACTTTGGTACATGCTAGACATGAGGAAGTACCTACAGAGAGTGAGCAAGACAGAGCCTGAGCTAGTCTGGGGTGAAGACTTCCCTGACAAAGTGACAGTTAAGCTGGAACCTTGAAGAAGACAAAGTAACTAGACAAAAGGTGGGGTCTTTTAGGAAGGACAACTATCACGTATCAAGGCCCTGAGGCACAAATAAGCCTTGTGCATTCAAGAACTGCAAGGAAGGAAGGAGATGTAACTGCTGCTGCTACTGCTAAGTCGCTTCAGTCGTGTCCGACTCTGTGACCCCATAGACGGCAGCCCACCAGGCTCCCCCGTCCCTGGGATTCTCCAGGCAAGAACACTGGCGTGGGTTGCCATTTCCTTCTCCAATGCATGAAAGTGAAAGTGAAGTTGCTCAGTCATGTCCGACTCTTAGCAACCCCATGGACTGCAGCCTACCAGGCTCTTCCGTCCATGGGATTTTCCAGGCAAGAGTACTGGAGTGGGATGCCATTGCCTTCTCCGAGATGTAACTGGAGCAAAGGAAAACAGAGTCAGAGCAAGAGCTGAAGGGCTGTTCTGGAGATAGTCAGGGAGGGGGCCGTCATGGGGGAGACTTCAGGGTGACCCTGGTACCTGTTTTGTTCACTGTCTCTCAGCATCTCCGTGAATGGGATGGTTATTGTTTGTTTCAGTGGACATCAGGCCATTGTGAATATTGGGACCTTGTTGCTGCCTGGCCCAAGTAACTTGGTCACCAACATCCTGCAGAGATTCATTAATGCCTGATCCTCCCAGGCTGTCAAGGTGAAAGGTCATGCCACAGGGTCACTCTGGGGCTCTCCACACACCAAGAATCAGCTGGGCCAACCTCTCGCCCTGTTTCTCCAACAGTTCTCAGTTTCATGTACCACCACCAGGACCCTGCCTCCTGTCATCTTTAACATCCATGGCATTGACTACCCTGTGCCCACTCAAGCCTGTTTCCAGGAGGTGAGAGGCCAACTCTGGTGTGTGTGTGTGTGTGTGTGTGTGTGTGTGTGTGTTTGCTCAGTCATGTCTGACTCTTTGTGACCCCATGGCCGTTAGCTCGTCAGACTCCCCTGTCCATGGGATCTTCCAGGCAAGAATACTGGAGTAAATGGCCATTTCCTCCTCCAGGGAATCTTCCCAACCCAGAGATCAAACCTACGTCTCCTGGGTTTCCCGCGTTAGCAGGTGGATTCTTTACCAATGCGCCACCTACCTGGTTCTCAGATCTGGGACCTGCAGGAACCCTTGGTCTGCTGCTGGGAGGAGGGCGCCCTCTGCAGGCCAACACACACCATTGCAGATGCTGCTGAGCCCCTGTGGCTGGGCCGCTGCCTCCCACAAAACCAGCCACTTGAGAGTAATGGGCAGTCTGGGACATCCATCCTACTGCAATAAGTGTGGAAACACCACCCCGTGCTGGCGTGGTGGGAGTGACAGGAGAGGGGAACACTAAGGGCCTCAGCCCTCACAGAGCTTCAGTTCAACCAGAACCCTCAGATGGATGAAAATGAAAAGCCATTTCTAGCAGTCCCTGAAAAAGGCCAAGTGGCAAGGGGTGTGGCTGGTGAGAGTCCCAGTGTGCTGTCGCACCCTGGAGATAGCAGTCTCCCTCCCCATCTCAAAAGTGTCCAGGTTCGAACCATGAATTACATTGTTACCATAGGCCTCGCTGCCACTTCCCCTTGCTAAGCCCCAGTGCCCCCTCTGTGATTTGGGGTACCTGACCCCTCTGTGGGGAGGTTGGATGCTAAGGTGAATAAAGGGTGCACAGTGACTGCACAGCCCCAGCTCAGGGTGGAGGCTTCGTGTCAGCTCCCTGCGGGAGTTCAGAGCAGGCTGATGGGCTCAAAGAAGGCTTTGAGGAAAAGAGAAAACTTCAGTAATTCTAAAACCCCAGACTCACGGAGGCCTGCTTGGGTCACGGCAAATCTATACTGGATTTCATGTGAACGGCACCCCTGGGAGCTGTGCAAAGGGGTTCTGGGGTCAGATTAGGGGTGATGAGGGCTACATACCAGAGGAGAACCAGGGCAAATTGCCGAACCCAGCCAGGAGTGGCCAGGGAGGGTTATTGCGGGTTCAGGAAGCTTTCCTTGAGGACTTGAGCGTGGTAGAAAGAATGGGTTGTGGGCACTGCTATTTAAAATGAGTAATAAAAATAAATAAATAAATAAAATAAAATGAGTAGTAAACAACGACCTGCTGTGTAGCACTGGACACTCTGTTCAATATTATGTGGCATCCTGGATGGGAGGGGGACTTTGGGAGAGAATGGATACATGTGTATGTATGGCTGAGTCCCTTTGCTGTCCACCTGAAATTATCACAATATTGTTAATCAGTTATACTCCAATAAAAAATTAAATTTACAAAAAGAGCAGGTTGTGGGGAAGGGGGAGAACAGGCCTTCTCTGCAGAGAAAACAGAAAGCAGGCGTCAGAAGGAGAGAAACAGCAGAGTGTGAGGGGAAATACCAACCATTCTTGCTCTTCTTAAAAAAATTTTAGGTGGAGGCTACTGTGTGTAAGCAATGGGGCCAGCTGATGGCTGTGGTGTCTAGCTACTTTGAAAGATAAGCCATTGGTCAGCGAATGTTCCCACTGGTTGTTTGAGTACCCCTGGGCCAGTCCCTGCCTCTCATGAACACAAAGTTTGAATTCTTTCTGAAGGTCAGGCAGACCCAGGGCTGGTGTAGTTGTGAGCTTAAGTTTTAAAGTCTCATTTCCTGCCCAAATCAAATGCTCAGAATCTGCACCTTTCAAAGCATTGTATAATGGCTTTGCAATTAGCCTGAAGTTTGGTATCCATAGCAACAAATCCAGGCTTCCGGAGGAAACTTCAGAGTTGTCAGAGGCTTTTTGGAATGTCCAAGTTACAGATAGTCTGCTTTCGGTTGGCTGACAAGCTCTGGATCTCTTTTTGTAACTGGAACCCTAAGTAAGTCACTTGATGTTGGCAGATTTAAGCTTTTTTTACAAGAAAGACTTCGTAGCTGCACCAGGCCAGGTGATCTAACACTGTGGTAGTGTTAGACAAGCAGTGCTCTAAATCTGAGTTTACTATTAATAAATCATCCACATAAGGAAGCTGTGGTACATATACACCATGGAATATTACTCAGCTATTAAAAAGAATTCATTTGAATCAGTTCTAATGAGATGGATGAAACTGGAGCCCATTATACAGAGTGAAGTAAGCCAGAAAGATAAAGAACATTACAGCATACTAACACATATATATGGAATTTAGAAAGATGGTAATGATAACCCTATATGCAAAACAGAAAAAGAGACACAGATGTACAGAACAGACTTTTGGACTCTGTGGGAGAAGGCGAGGGTGGGATGTTTCGAGAGAACAGCGTGTATATTATCTATAGTGAAACAGATCACCAGCCCAGGTGGGATGCATGAGACAAGTTCTTGGGCCTGATGCACTGGGAAGACCCAGAGGAATCGGGTGGAGAGGGAGGTGGGAGGGGGGATCGGGACGGGGAATACATGTAGCTCCATGGCTGATTCTTGTCAATGTATGACAAAACCCACTGCAATGTTGTGAAGTAATTAGCCTCCAACTAATAAAAATAAATGAAAAATAAATAAATAAATAAATCATCCACATATAGAAGGAAGACTCCTTGGTTTAAATGCAGTCCCTGTAAGTCTTTGGCTAGAATTTCATTGAAAATAGTTTGTTGTTGTTGTTCAATTGCTCAGTCATGTCTGATGTTATGCTAATATTCAAGGTAAATATAAGCAGTCTAAACATCACAATTAAAAGGCAGAAATTGTAAAACTGGATTTTACAAAATGCAAAACTCATCTCCATGCTATCTACAAGAAATCCACTTTAAATACACAGACACAAATATTTTAGAAGTAAAAGTATGTAAGAGATACACCACACTATTCTTTTAATCCCTATCCATTTACTGATTATGGCAAAACATACATAACATAAAATTTACCATTTCATGTGTACAATTCTGTGCAATTAAATGCATTCCCACTACTGTAAAACCATCACAGCCATCTACCCCCTGAACTCTTTCATTGTCCCAGACTGAAATTTTGTACTCATCAAGCATTAACTCCAGTTCCTCCCTTCCCCCAGCCCTTGACAGTCATCATTCTTCTTTCTGTCTCCATGAATTTAACTACTCCAAGAATCTTACATAATAAGAAGACTCTTGTGATGGAGTTGTTTCACTTAGCATTATTCCTTCAGATTTCATCCATGTTGTCAAAATTTTCCGTTCTTTGTAAAGCTGAATAATATTCTACAGTGTGCATGTATCATATTTAGTTTACAGATTCATCTATTGGTGGACACTTGGGTTGTTTCTGACTTCTGGTTTTTGTAAAGAATGCTGCCAATAACATTGGAGTACAGATATCTGTTTGAGTCTCTGCTTATACTTCTTTAGGATTATACCCAAAATTGGGATTCCTAGATCATATGATAATTCTATATTTAATTTTTTGAGGAATTGCCATACTGTTTTCCGCAGCAGCTGCATACTTTAAATTCCCACCAGCAATATAAAGAGGGGTTCCAATTTCTCCACATCTTTGTCAATATTTCAGGTGTCTTTTAACAATAGTCATTCTGATAAGTATGAAGTGCTATCTTATTGTCATTTTGATTCACATTTCCCTAATGTCAAGTGATGTTGAGTATCTTCCTGTGCCTATTGGCCATTACAGAAGTAAGGAAGGTAAGAAAGTTGGGTCAAAATGTAAGGGAACAAAGACAAGATATTTAAGAAGCTAGGAAATGAGAAAGATTTGAAAAAGCAGTTTTCACAACAAGCTGGGCCATGTGGTATGTATCATCTCCAGTTCAGTCCTCAAAGCTCCAGTGAAGACTTCATTTTTTTGTTTTGTGGTTTTCTTTCAGTTTTTTTGTTTTGTTTTGTTTTGTTTTTTTCAGAACACAAGTGAGAGAGTCAATTCCTAGGCAGGTTGATAAGAAGTCCAGGGGTCCCCAAGGAGAGAGGGGTCTGGAATTCTCAAGGAGGAAGAAAGGACAAACTTTTTTCCCTCTACATTCCTTAGGATTATATAACAATAATGTATCCTGCTTGAGGACAGCCTCTAGAAAAAAACCTTCTGGCTAATCCTGTTATCTTAAAATGTAAATTATTGGAGTAGGTCTAGTGAGGTCTTTACAACCTCCAGACATTCTTTTGATTCACTGTAATAACTAATTAGCGAGTATATAACTCCATGGCTAACACTAGCAAGGGGGTACTCTTTCTGCCCCCTTCTGATGCCTATGTCAGAAGCTTTCTCTATCTCCTTTATACTTTAATAAAACTTTATTACACAAAAGCTCTGAGCGATCAAGCCTTGTCTCTGGCCCCGGATTGAAATTTTCTCCTCCAGAGGCCAAGAATCCCGGCATCTTTGCGTGGTTCAGCAACAACCTTTCATCTTGGGGGCTCATCCGGAATTCTTTAGGACAGGTAAGGATGCTTGGATCTCTAGTTCTTTGTTCTCCTAGCGAACACGTTTTCTGCTGTACTTTACTAACTCTACAGTGTGCTTGTGTAAATGAATGAAATGCCCTGCGCGAAGCAGGTGAGGAGCCCTGCTTGGGTTCCATGACGACCTCATATGGCTTATGGCAGAAACCTACCGGGGGTTTATACCGACCTGCCAATGCCAAGAGGCACCCAGGGTCTCCTTCAGGGACTGACCAGAAGTGGAAAAAGTGTGTGGACCGAACTCTCCTTTCTCGGTCAAACTTTTCAGTCTCTTTGACCATTTCATAACTCCTTGGAATTAGAAGTACTAACCTAATCTGTCAGATCATAGACTGTCAAGGGACTTGTGATCTATGCTGTTACTGTATACTGTTACTTAGATCCCAAACTTGGATTGGTAGTCAGGAAGCACCTAGCCTCACTAGGCATGGAAAGTTTGGAAGCTAGATGGAGCTCTAGCTTCAAGAGCATTGCCGAGGTTAAAGGTTACTCAGATAGGAACTACAGGGGATTTTCCCCCCTTTTAGTAATGCTGGCTCTTAGTGGACCAGAAAAGACTCTTATACTGGTGTGGTGACACTTAGGAGGTTCTTATACTGGTGTGGTGAGGCTTTGAAGGAACATCTCAGTTTTATGTTTGTATCGGTTGTATTGTGGTCAGGAATATACTCAGGGTCTTGCACAGGCACTCAGGTGATGAGAATGTTTCCCCCAGCAGTTAAGCCTGGGAGGCATTCTGGATGGTTACTCTGATTGTACTCTGGGTGGCATCAGAGGCAAGCAAGGTTTTAATGGTGAGGAGCTGGATGTCAGTCAGGGATACCATCAGGTCTACCCCTGGTGCATCTCCACCCCATCTCGGTGGTAGAACCGGGAGGGATGAGTAGGTTGCCTGCGTCAGTAAGGGACCGACTAAGTCCGACCAGGAAAGAAAAGCTTTGGTGTAAAGTCTGTCTATACCCCCATCTAGAGCAGGCAGGGATGCCTCTGGTAGAAAGAGGGCGCTGGTCGCTTTTTTTTTCTCTCTTACAGAGGGGAGCTAAGAATTCCAGCCTCACTACTTTGAACTGTATCCTGAAAAACTGGGATAGATTTGATCCCCAGGGCTTAAAGAAGACACACCTGGTCTTCCTATGTGATACTGCATGGCCACAGTATCTATTGGAGGACGGTGAATGGTGGCCAGTTGAGGATCTCTTAAGTATAATACTGTTTTACAATTAGACCAGTTCTGTAGAAAAAAAGGGGAATGGGTAGAAGTAGCATATGTGTTGCCCTTTTTCTCTCTGTGAAATATGCCAGACCTAGGTCCTAAGGGTATAGATTTGGGTGTGAAACCTTCAGCTCCCTCTTGTCCTCCTACTTAGCTAGATGAGATGGAGGACAGGAGACAAAGAGACAAAGAAAAGCAGGTTTCTCCAATCTATCCCTGGGATCATATGCACAGAGCAGCCAGAGAGACTGAGGAACAGCCACACAAGCTGTTGCCTCTTCATGAAGCACCCACCAGGAGAAATAATCAGTCTATGAGAGTTAATAAGCCTTTTTCTTATCAAGAAACACAAAAAATCAAGGAGGATCTGGGAGACTATTTAGAGGACCCAGAAAAATATATTAGAGCTTTTAAAGGTGTTACTCTGTTTTATGACCTTACTTGGAAGGATGTGATGTATGTCTTGGGGCAAACGCTGACTCCCGACTAAAAACTCGAGTTTTGGGGAAAGCGGTTGCTTATGGAGATGAATGGTTTGGTAATGAATCAGTAGGGAAGAGGGAGGACGAGATAACCACCCTCCCCACTGGAAAACAGGCGGTCCCAACTACAGAACCAGACTGGGGCTACAAGACAGCAAAAGGAAGATGGGATCAGAGTCATTTTGTCAGATGTGTTCTTAAAGGACTCAGGTAGGCATGTGCTAAGGCTTTAAACTATGGCAAATTGGCAGACATAGAACAGGAGGAGAAGGAAACTCCTGGTAAATTCCTATAAGATTATCCAGGATGAAAGGAGTGTTTCAATTTAGACCCCTTTGCTGGCATTCTAGCCTGCTTGGCAAATGCATACTAATGCACATGACTGCTCACAACACCTTAATCATAAACAGCATTAAAAACCTGATCACACGAAAGGCCCTAATAGGCACAGAGCCCTTAGGGGGTAAGGAAGCCCTGTTAGAGAACATAAAAATATTATTCTAAAAGTGGTTATAGTTAAAGATTTAGAAAAATAAGAGTTTAGAATTGTTAATTTTAACCAGGAATGCTAAACAGGGGCTGCCTCACCAGAGCTGCAGAGTCTTTGTGTGGTAAACCTTTTAGATAAATTTAACTGATAACTTCTGCAAAAAGACTGACCTTTGTGTTCATTAAAGAATAGATTACGGAAAACAGCTTTGCATTCACCTAAGTCATAAAATGTCAATAGGCCCCAAGGCCAGAAGATAATGTACAAGACTCTCACAAAGAAGTATGCAGAAAACACCCTGGTTTCGTGAAGGATAAGCCGATGTAATATTAAACTATCTTCCCCTTAAAAATGTACTAACTTAGAATATAAAAGCTACGGTAAAAAATAAAGATTTGCCAGACTCTGCTGCACACCCCCAGTCTGGTCTCTCTCTCTCTCTCTCTCTCTCTCTCTCCATATATATATATAACCCCCTTCTAGGGGGTTAAGTGGATGAATGCCTGTTGGGGGTCAGCACCCGCCTAATTCGGGTGTTGGGGCAAGGCTTGAATGGTAAAATGCTCAGAAAAATCTGGTGAAAAATAAGACTTTGGAGATAATGAAAAGGATTATTCCGTAGCGGAGGCCTTTTTGGACAGCTGGAGTATGGTGTCCTTGGAAAGTACTTTCTCGAATAATATCTCGTCATCATTGATATATTGTAAGTATATTTGTTGTTAGGCCAAGTGTTAATAGGATTATTGAGTTGAAATGAAATCATATAATTAAGCCAGAGGTTATTAATAGGGCTGATAGAGCTCCTGTTAGAGGTCAGGGACTTAGGTTAACTATGTGATAAGCATGGGTTTGGTGTGTCATTATGTGTTGTCATGCAAGTAAAGGCTAACTAGAAGGGTAAATACGTAGGCTTGAATTATGGCTACTGCAAACTCAAGGATTGTGAGTAGTACTAGAATAATGAATGTGATAAGGGCTATTGTAGTACTGATACTTATTAGTGCAAGTGTAGCTCCTCCAATTAGGTGAATTAACAGGTGTCCTGCAGTAATATTGGCTGTTAATCGTACAGCTAAGGCGATTGGTTGAATAAAAAGGCTAATAGTTTCGATGATAACTAGTATGGGAATTAATGGGGTTGGAGTTCCTTGTGGGAGAAAATGAGCAAGCGATGCTTTAGTTTTATTGCGGAAGCCTGTAACCACAGCTCCTGCTCACAGGGGAATGGCTATGCCTAGATTTATTGATAGTTGTGTGGTTGGTGTAAATGAGTGGGGTAATAGGCCCAAGAGATTTGTGGATCCAATAAATAAAATTAAAGACATGAGTATTAATGTTCATGTTTGCCCTTTGGCATTGTGAATTCCTATTATTTGTTTTGATACAAGTTGAAGTATCCATTGTTGGAGGGAAATAAGACGATTATTTACTAGACGGTTTGATGTTGGAAATAATAGGCTAGGGAACATAACGATGAGGGTAGCGAGCGGAAGGCCTAGGATTATTGGGGTAATAAAAGAGGCAAATAAATTTTCGTTCATTTTGTTTCTCAAGGGGTATTTTGTTTTTGTGTTTTGGTTAATGTTAGTTCTGGATTAAAATGGAAATTGTGTTTTGAAATTTTTAATTGAAAAATAATGAAGAGAGCTAGGAATATTGATATAATTATTATAAGTCATGTGGATGTGTCTAGTTGTGGCATTTCATTAAGGAGAGTACTGTGCTCTCAATCTCTAGCTTAAAAGGCTAGTGCTATTTTAGCTTCTTAATGATTTTATAGTATTGATGCAGATCATTTTTCGAAATAATTTAGTGGAACTAGTTCAAGAACAATGGGTATGAAGCTGTGATTTGATCCGCAAATTTCAGAGCATTGTCCGTAATATAGACCTGGTCGAGTCGATATAAGAGTTGTTTGGTTCAGGCGGCCTGGGAATTGCGTCCGTTTTTAGTCCTAGAGAGGGTACGGCTCAAGAGTGCAGTACGTCTTCAGAGGAGACTAATATTCGGATTGTTATTTCTATTGGTAGAACAACTCGGTTATCTACCTCTAGTAGTCGCAGTTCTCCTGGTTTTAATTCTGATGTTGGAATTATATAGGAGTCAAAGCTTAGGTCTTCATAATCTGTATATTCATAGCTTCAATATCATTGATGTCCTATAGTTTTTACTGTGAGAGATGGGTTGTTAATTTCGTCTATCATATATAAGATTCGCAAAGATGGAAGAGCAATTAAAATTAGGATAATAGCTGGTAGGACTGTTCAGATTGTCTCTACCTCTTGGGCGTCTATTGTGCTAGTGTGTGTTAATTTTGTCGTTAGCATTAATGAGATGATGTAGAGTACTAGCGAGCTGATTAGAAAAACAATTATTAATGTATGATCATGAAAATGTAGTAATTCTTCTATGATAGGTGATGTTGCATCTTGGAAACCTAGCTGTATGGGGTAAGCCATATGAGGTGTACGGGGTTTTCACCTGTAACTTAACCCTGACAAAGTTATATAATATTTTACTAACACCTCATTAATTGAGAAAGACATAGTGGTTATGATGTTGGCTTGAAACCAGCTATGGGGGGTTCGATTCCTTCCTTTCTTATTTTAAGTTAACGTATGTAGGTTCTTCAAATGTATGATATGGTGGAGGGCATCCATTTAATCACTCTAAGTTTGTTGTTGTTAGTTCTACGGTTGAGACTTCTCGTTTGGATGCAAACGCTTCTCAGATAATAAAGATTATTAATATAACTGCTGTTAAAGAAATAAATGAGCCTATGGATGAGATGGTGTTTCATATTGTGTACGCATCTGGGTAATCAGAATAGCGTCGTGGCATGCCAGATAATCCTAGGAAGTGTTGTGGAAAGAAAGTTATATTTACACCTACAAATATAATTACAAAGTGGATTTTGGCTCATGTGTCATTGAGAGTATATCCTGAGAATAATAGGAATCAGTGAACAAACCCCCCCATAATAGCAAATACAGCTCCTATTGACAGTACATAGTGGAAATGTGCAACTACATAGTATGTGTCATGAAGGACAATGTCGAGAGAAGAGTTGGCAAGAACAATCCCGGTTAAGCCTCCAACTGTAAAAAGGAAAATAAAGCCTAAAGCTCATATTATAGCATTTAATATTACCTCCGTGAAGTGTTGCTAATCAACTAAAGACTTTTACTCCAGTTGGGATGGCAATAATTATGGTAGCTGATGTGAAATAGGCTCGTGTGTCAACATCTATTCCAACTGTAAATATGTGGTGGGCTCATACGATAAACCCTAAAAATCCAATTGATATTATAGCCCAGACCATTCCTATGTACCCGAATGGTTCTTTTTTTCCTGAGTAGTATGTTACGATATGGGAGATTATACCAAAGCCGGGTAGAATAAGGATATATACTTCAGGGTGGCCAAAGAATCAGAATAAGTGTTGGTATAGAATAGGATCTCCGCCTCCTGCTGGGTCAAAGAAGGTTGTATTTAAATTTCGGTCTGTTAATAATATTGTAATTCCGGCTGCTAGTACAGGGAGTGAGAGAAGTAGTAATACAGCAGTAATTAGTACGGATCACACAAATAGGGGAGTTTGATATTGTGATATGGCAGGGGGTTTTATATTGATAATTGTTGTAATAAAGTTAATGGCCCCTAGAATTGAAGAGACACCTGCCAGGTGTAAAGAAAAAATAGTCAGGTCTACTGAAGCCCCTGCGTGAGCTAGATTACCAGCTAGATGGGGGTATACAGTTCAGCCTGTTCCTGCACCAGCTTCAACTATAGATGATGCTAAAAGTAGTAAGAAAGAGGGAGGGAGGAGTCAAAAGCTTATATTGTTTATTCGAGGGAATGCTATGTCTGGGGCACCAATTATTAAGGGAACTAGTCAATTGCCAAATCTTCCAATTATAATTGGCATAACTATAAAGAAAATTATTACGAATGCATGTGCGGTTACGATAACATTATAAATTTGGTCATCTCCAAGCAGGGTACCAGGTTGGCCCAGTTCAGCACGAATCAATAGGCTTAAGGCTGTTCCTACTATGCCTGCTCAGGCACCAAATAGTAAATACAGGGTACCGATATCTTTATGGTTAGTTGAAAACAATCAGCGGTTAATGAACATAGGTAGAATGGCTGAGTGAAGCATTAGACTGTAAATCTAAAGACAGAGGTTTATACTCCTCTTTTTACCAAGTCCTGTGGTGAAATTTCATGTTGAATTGCAAATTCAAAGAAGCAGCTTCAAATTCTGCCGGGGCTTCTCCCGCCTTTTTTTCTTCGCGGCGGGAGAAGTAGATTGAAGCCAGTTGATTAGGGTGTTTAGCTGTTAACTAAAGTTTCGTGGGGGTGGAACCCACCAATCTAGTGAGGATTTAGCTTAATTAAAGTGGTTGATTTGCATTCAATTGATGTAAGATGTGGTCTTGCAATCCTTATCAGGAGTTAAGTATATTGTACTTGCTTAGGGCTTTGAAGGCTCTTGGTCTAGGTTAACCTAAATTCCTATTCTAGAATTAACAGGATCGGTGTTAAGTGGTAATAGTATAGTAGATAGAACAACTATTGTAGGTAAGAGGGTTATTTGTTTTGTAGTAGAAAATTGCCATTTTATTTTTATATTATTTGTAGAGGGGAATATTGTTAGTGCGGTGGAGTATGTGAGTCGTATGTAAAAATATAAGTTTAGTAGTGCTGTAATTGCTATGAGGGTGGGTAGGATGAGGCTATCATTTTTTGTCATTTCTTGAATAATTATTCATTTTGGTATAAATCCTGATAGTGGGGGAAGTCCTCCTATTGACAGGAGGGTAATAAGGATTAGGACGGTCATTACGGGTATTTTATTTCAGGTATGTGATAATGATAGCGTGGTAGTAGTTGAATTGGCTATAAATAGTGTGAACATGGTAGAAGTTATGATAATATAAATGATTAGGTTTAGTAATGTTATTGTGGGATTATATGGTAGGACCGCTGTTATTCAGCCTATGTGGGCAATTGATGAATATGCCATAATTTTTCGTAGTTGGGTTTGGTTTAGTCCTCCCCAGCCTCCAATTATGATTGATAGAATGGAAATGGTTAAGATTATATTTAGATTAATAGATGGAAAGATTTGGTAGAGAACGGATATGGGTGCTAATTTTTGTCATGTAAGTAGAATTAGGCCTGATGATAGGGGGATGCCTTGTGTTACTTCTGGGACTCAGAAATGGAATGGGGCTATTCCTAGTTTTATGGTGAGAGCCATTGTTATGAGTATAGATGCCACTGGGTTAAACAGTTTTATTACAGTTCATTGGCCAGAAAATATTAGGTTAATAATAACGGCTATTATTAGTAGTATTGAGGCTGTTGATTGGGTTAAAAAATATTTGGTTGATGCCTCTGTGGCTCGTGGATTATGCTTTTTTATTATGATGGGAATGATGGCGAGCATGTTTATTTCAAATCCGATTCAGACAAGTAGTCAATGGGAGCTGATTATAACAATGATAGTGCCTAATATTATTGTTGATAGAATAAGAATGAAGATGATTGGGTTTATTAGTACGGGAAGGGTATGAACCAACATTTTCAGGGTATGGGCCCGATAGCTTAATTAGCTGACCTTACTATTAGAATTTGGTGTATTTGGGAGCACAAAGAGTTTTGGATTCTTGGGAGTAGGTTCAATTCCTATAGTTCTAGAAATAAGAGGGCTTAAACTTCTATTATTTACTCTATCAAAGTAACTCTTTTGTCAGACATATTTCTTATGTTTGTGGGGGGATGCTTGCTATAAAAATGGGTAGTGATACATGTCATATGCATAGGGCTAATGTTAAGAGTAAAAAATTTTTTCATAGCAGGTGTATTAGTTGGTCGTAGCGAAATCAAGGATAAGATGCTCGGATTCATAAGAAGGAGATTGTTAGTAGTAGGGATTTGATGGTGAAATTGTGTAAAGTTCTGGTAAGATTGGGTTGTGGAATGCTCCTAAGAATAAAATTGTTGTGAAAATATTTATCATGATAATATTTGCATATTCTGCTATGAAAAAATAGGGCAAATGGTCCTGCTGCATATTCTACGTTAAAGCCGGAAACTAGTTCTGATTCACCTTCGGTGAGATCAAATGGGGCTTGGTTTGTTTCTGCTAGTGTTGAGATAAATCATATTATTGCTAAGGGTCATGCTGGAAAAATAAGTCATACTTGTTCTTGTGTAATGATTAAAGTGGAGAGTGTGAATGACCTGTTTATTAGGAGAACGGATAGTAGGATAATTGCTAGTGTTACTTCATATGAAATTGTTTGTGCTACTGCCCGTAGGGCCCCGATTAGTGCATATTTAGAATTAGAGGCTCAGCCCGATCAGAGAATAGAATATACGGCTAGGCTTGATATTGCTAATATAAATAGGACCCCTAGGTTTATGTTAATGAGAGGATATGGCATGGGTAGGGGGATTCATATGGTTAGGGCTAGACTTAAGGCTAGAATAGGGGCTAAAATAAATATTGAGATTGAAGATGTGGCGGGTCGTAGTGGTTCTTTAATAAAAAGTTTGATGGCATCTGCAATAGGTTGGAGTAGGCCATAGGGACCTACAACGTTCAGACCTTTTCGAAATTGTATATATCCTAGGACTTTCCGTTCTACTAGTGTGAGGAATGCCACGGCTAAGAGAATGGGAACAATTAGTATTAAAATATTAATTATAAACATTTTGTTAAGGAGAGGATTTGAATCTCTGATTATAAAGTTTTAAGTTTTACGCAATTACCGGGCTCTGCCACCTTAACAAAACCCTTTTCTAGGGCAAAGTTTGTTTGTGAAGTTAATTAAGATGATATCATTAACTAATTTAAGGCACTTATTTGAAGTTGGCCTTATTTCTCTGGTCCTTTCGTACTGGGAGAAATACATAACAGATAGAAACCGACCTGGATTACTCCGGTCTGAACTCAGATCACGTAGGACTTTAATCGTTGAACAAACGAACCTTTGATAGCTGTTGCACCATCGGGATGTCCTGATCCAACATCGAGGTCGTAAACCCTATTGTCGATATGAACTCTTGAATAGGATTGCGCTGTTATCCCTAGGGTAACTTGTTCCGTTGATCAATTTTTTTGGATCAATAAACGATTGTGTGATTCGACTTGTAGGTCTAGTCTTTAAAATCGCTCGGAGGATTTCTTGTTCTCTGAGGTCACCCCAACCAAAGCTGTTAGCCCATAAAGAGTGTTGTTGTTTCCTTAGTAATAAAATTTATTTCTTTGGGCTAAGTAGTTAAAGCTCCATAGGGTCTTTCTCGTCTTATTAATATATTCCCGCCTCTTCACGGGAAGGTCAATTTCACTGATTGGAAGTAAGAGACAGTAAAACCCTTGTGTGGCCATTCATACAAGTCCCTATTTAGAGAACAAGTGATTATGCTACCTTTGCACGGTCAGGATACCGCGGCCGTTTAACGATCGTCACTGGGCAGGCAGTGCCTCCAATACTAGTTATGCTGGAGGTGATGTTTTTGGTAAACAGGCGGGTTTAGTGTTTGCCGAGTTCCTTTTACTTCTTTTAATCTTTCCTTAAGTGCACTCCTGTGTCAGATTAACAGTATAGTTAATAAGTTATTTATAGTTAGGTTACTCTTATTTTGCTGTTAATAGTCAGAATATTATCAGGTACTGACTTAAACTTATGTGGGGAGAAGTTACTTCTTGTTACTCATATTAACATTATTGCTTCTATTCTTAATAGATTAGTCCAGTATTAGATTAGGAGTTGACTGTCTACTATTGAAATTAATGTTGTTTTATTGTTGAGCTTTAACGCTTTCTTAATTGGTGGCTGCTTTTAGGCCTACTATGGTTTATGTTAAGTTTTACTCTCTAGTTAAGGTTGTATCCATTTCTAAAAGGCCGTACCTTTTTAGACTAACTTTTAAAAATACATTATAATTTGTTCATATTTTTGGTATTTTTAAAGCTGAACTAATATTCATTTTCTGGACAACCAGCTATCACCAGGCTCGTTGGGCGTTTCACCTCTACTTACAAATCTTCTCACTATTTTGCTACATAGCTGAGTTGGTTCTCGATAAATTGTTCATAAGTAGCTCATCTGGTTTCGGGGTACTTAGCTGAAATTCATTTTGTTAAGTTTTTACTAGTTAACTCATTATGCAAAAGGTACAAGGGGTAATCTTTGCTTTTTTGTACTTTAATTTTTTTCTTTCATCATTCCCTTACGGTACTTTCTCTATGGCGCCGTATTAAAATTTCTATCTCCTATACTTTTTATTGTTGAATAAATGTTTTATTTTACAGTGTATTGATAATTTAGTGTAAATGGGCTTGCGGGCTAGAATTGGTTCAAGATATTCGTGATATGTGAAATCTTCTAGGTGTAAACTAGGTGCTTTGTTTAAGCTATATCTTGATTTATCCAAGCACACTTTCCAGTATGCTTACCTTGTTACGACTTGTCTCCTCTCATATGATTAATACGTGTAAATAAATTTGAGTGTATTGTGCCTACTTGAGGACGGTGATGGGCAGTGTGTGCGTGCTTCATGGCCTAATTCAACTAAGCACTCTATTCTTAGTTTACTGCTAAATCCTCCTTTGGTTATTAGTTTCATAATAACTTTCGTGTTGGATTTTCTTAGATTAGAAAATGTAGCCCATTTCTTCCCACTCCATAGGTTACACCTTGACCTAACGTTTTTATGTACTATGATTGTGCTTACTTTTGTACCTTTTTAGGGTTTGCTGAAGATGGCGGTATATAGACTGTATTAGCAAGGAATGGTGAGGTTTATCGGGGTTTATCAATTATAGAACAGGCTCCTCTAGAAGGGTATAAAGCACCACCAAGTCCTTTGAGTTTTAAGCTATTGCCGGTAGTACTCTGGCGAATAGTTTTGTTTACACAACTATTTGTGTTTAAGGCTAGGCATAGTGGGGTATCTAATCCCAGTTTGGGTCCTAGCTATCGTGTTTCAGCGGCTGTAAAGTTACTTTCGCTGTTTATTTTTGTTGCAATTATGGTTTTTTACAGCTTAATTGGAATTTAACTTTATTTAGTATAGTGCTTTAACCCGCTTTACGCCATGGGCCTATTAACTTGGGTTAATCGTATGACCGCGGTGGCTGGCACGAAATTTACCAACCCTGATTAATATGGCTTAGTCAAACTTTCATTTATGGCTTAATTTTTATCACTGCTGTCTCCCGTGGGGGTGTGGCTGTGCAAGGTGTCGTGAGCTACGGATGTGTGCTTGATACCAGCTCCTCTTAGTATTCTTAACTTGGAGGGCATTTTCACTGGGGTGTGGATGCTTGCATGTGTAAATCTATTAAGGGTTAATAGGAAGGCTGGGACCAAACCTGTGTGTTTATGGAGTTAATACACTCATCTAGGCATTTTCAGTGCCTTGCTTTACTGTTTAAGCTACATTAACTGTGCATAATTAGGGAAAAATTGGCGCTTATATACTTACCTCCTTCTGGAGTGCTATTTGAGTATTGGAAATGTGATAAATTTAAAATAATATCTAGGGGGAAGTGTGTTAAAAATGGTGATAACTATATAAGGGGGAAAATAACAGAGGGGGGGGGAATAAAGGTTGTAGGGTTGACTCATGAAATAATGATTATGTCCTGTGACCATTGACTGCAATGCCCATGCCTACCATTATGGGGATGCTCAAGATGCAGTTAAGTCCAGCTACAATTCATGCTCCGGGTCGGGGCCTCAGACGGCCATTGCTGAGTCCAAGCATCCCCCCAAAAATTAAAAATACCAAATGTATGACACCACAGTTATGTGTGAGCATGGGCTGATTAGTCATTAGTCCATCGAGATGTCTTATTTAAGAGGAAAGAGTGGGCGATTTTAGGTGAGATGGCCCTGAAGAAAGAACCAGATGTCTGATAAAATTCATTAAATAGCTACCCCCACGGTTCATGGGCCCGGAGCGAGAAGAGGGATCCTTGCCTAGCGGGTTGTTGGTTTCATGCGGCATGGTAATTAAGCTCGTGATCTAAGGGATGGGATATGCATGTTGACAAGGGTTGATTTGACTTAATGTGCTATGTACGGTAAATAATGACATGTACTATGTACTATAAGCAGTCAAAAGTACATGCTTATAAGCATGGGGTATGTAATGTAATGTACTATTATACATAGTATGTCCTAATACATTAATTTTATGTACTATAAGTGCACAAGGTTATATCACATGTCTTGTTGTGTAGTTAGTGGGATATAAAATGTAAATTGGATGTTGAGTGAAAAAGCTGTATTAAATTATTAAATTTTTTGGAAATTTAATACTGATAAAGTTCTTGATTTTTATGGAGCTATATTAATATGCATCAGGGAATAGTTTAAATAGAACTTCAGCTTTGGGTGTTGATAGTGGGGCTATGGCTTCTTCCTTGAGTCTTAGGGAGGTTGGTTGCTCTCCTTTTCTGGTTTACAAGACCAGTGTATTGAGTATACTACAAAGACTTATCTTCATTTTAGAAGGTTGTTTTCGATTGTGCTGGTAACTGGTATAAGGACTAGGATAATGAAAAAGTATAAGACAGATGCTAGTTGTCCAATGATGATAAAGGGGTATTCAACTGGTTGTCCTCCGATTTATGTCAGTGTTAGTAGGTCTGCTACTAAGATTCAGAATAAGCATTGGCTAAATGGTCGGAATATCATGCTGTGTTGTTTGGATGTGTGGAGGAGAGGTATAAGAATTAAGATGAGGATGGATGAGACTAGGGCTAAGACTCCTCCTAGCTTATTGGGAATTGATCGTAAGATTGCGTATGCAAATAGGAAATATCACTCAGGCTTAATATGAGGGGGTGTGTTGAGTGGATTTGCTGGGGTGTAGTTGTCTGGGTCTCCAAGCAAGTCTGGTGCAAATAATACTAGTAATATTAAGAAGAGAACTAGAAGTAGGATGCCTAAAATATCTTTAATGGTGTAGTAGGGATGGAAGGGGATTTTATCTGCATCTGATGGGATTCCTGTTGGGTTATTGGATCCTGTCTCGTGAAGGAAGAGTAAGTGTACTATAGCAAGTGCTGTGATGATAAATGGGAGGATAAAGTGGAAAGCGAAGAATTGGGTTAAGGTTGCTTTATCCACTGAAAAGCCTCCTCAAATTCATTCGACTAGATTTGTACCAATGTATGGAATTGCTGAGAGGAGGTTGGTAATGACTGTTGCTCCTCAGAATGACATTTGTCCTCATGGTAGGACGTATCCTACGAATGCTGTGGATATAACTGTAAACAGGAGGATTACTCCAATGTTTCATGTCTCTAGAAAAGTGTATGATCCGTAGTACAGGCCTCGTCCTACATGCATGAATAGGCAAATGAAAAATATTGATGCTCCGTTTGTGTGCATATATCGAATAATTCAGCCGTAATTGACGTCTCGACAGATATGGGTGACAGAGGAGAATGCTGTTATTGTATCAGATGTATAGTGTATTGCTAGGAATAAGCCTGTGAGAATTTGTAGAATTAAGCAAATTCCTAGCAAGGAGCCGAAATTCCATCAGGATGAAATATTTGATGGGGCTGGGAGGTCAATGAATGCGTTGTTTACAATTTTTATTAATGGGTGGGTTTTTCGGATATTGGTCATTAGTGTTCTTGTAGTTGAATGACAACGATGGTTTTTCATATCATTAGTCATGGTTAGATTCCATGCGAGAATAATGATAACATACATTGTATTTATCTCAAGTATTATTTTCGTGCTTGGTTTTGTAGGATTTTCTTCGAAACCTTCGCCTATTTATGGGGGGTTGGGTTTAATTGTGAGTGGTGGGGTTGGTTGTGGTATTGTATTAAATTTTGGTGGATCCTTTCTGGGTTTAATGGTATTTTTAATTTATTTAGGAGGGATGATAGTGGTTTTTGGTTATACAACGGCAATAGCTAAGGAGCAATATCCTGAGATTTGGGTATCTAATAAGACTGTATTAGGGGCATTTGTTACTGGTCTGTTAATGGAAATTATGATGGTTTATTATGTATTAAAAGATGAGGAAGTGGAGATTGTGTTTCAATTTAATGGGTTAGGGGATTGAGTTATTTATGATACGGGAGATTCTGGATTTTTTAGTGAGGAGGTTATAGGAATTGTGGCTCTCTACAGTTATGGTACTTGATTAGTTATTGTGACTGGGTGGTCTTTGTTAATTGGTGTAGTGGTTATTATGGAGATTACTCATGGAAATTAAATAGAACTATACTAACAATAATTGTAACTAGGAAAGAGAGGAAATACAGTTTGATTAAGCCTTTTTGGTTTGTAACCATGATTGATATTTTTGTTTGGATAAGTGAAGTTGTTTTAGGTAAGATATTTTCGAGTCACGTTAAGTCTAGGAGAGAGGATGCTGATTTTTGACTTATTGTTAGGTTTATGTAAGGAGCCAGGCAGTGTATAATTGTAGGGAAATATCCTAGTATATTAGAGAATTTGAAAATATTTGTTGAGTAATTGAATTTTAGGTTTTGGGTTATGTTACTGATTTCTAGTGCTAAAATAAAACCTAGAATTGTTACTGTCAGAGCTATTATTTTTAAATGATGAGGTATTGTTAATTGAGGAATTGTTGTTGGAGGAATGTTGTTGGAAATAATAAATCCTGTGAAAAGGCTTCCAATTATTAGGCGTTTAATGGAATTTATCAGAAAAGGGTTATTTTCATTAATGGTAATTAAGGTTGGGAATCGAGGTTGCCCTAAGAGTGCAAAGAAAATAATGCGGGTGCTGTAAATGGCTGTGAAGGAGGTGGCGATTAGTGTTATTAAAAGGGCTCAGGCATTGGTGTACGACGTGTTAGCGGCTTCAATAATTAGGTCTTTGGAATAGAATCCAGTGAGGAAAGGTATTCCTGTTAGTGCGAGGCTGCCAATAATATATATATATATATCGCCGACGCCGTTCACCCTGAGGGTACCCCTGGCACCTGCCGAGGCTGGACTCCGGCACCATTAGACAATCCTGACATGGAAATATTTATTGATGGCAGTTCTTTTGTTTGGGATGGACAGCGTAAAGCATGTTATGCCGTGGTGACTGCTGAACAGGTTTTAGAAGCAGAATCTCTTCCCCGGGGAACCAGTGCCCAGTTAGCAGAGCTTGTGGCTCTGACCTGAGCTCTAGAATTAAGCAAAGGGCAGCAAATAAATATCTACACTGATTCTAAGTATGCTTATTTAATTTTGCATGCTCATGCTGCAATATGGAAAGAAAGACAGTTTAAAACAGCAACAGGGGGAAAAAAAACAGCAACAGGAAAACCTATTAAACATTTCAGAGAGATCGAGAGACTTTTAACTGCTATATATTGTCCTAAAGAAGTAGCTGTTATGCATTGCAAAGGACACAACAGGGATGGGAGTAAAGTAGGTGAAGGTAATCAGCTGGCTGACTGTCAAGCCAGAAAAGTGGCACTTTACGAAGCCCCCTCACTACAGACACCTTTGATCTGGATAGGCCCTGTGGAACAGGGAAAACCACAATATACTGAGGAAGAATTAGAAAGATATGAGAAAAGAGGAGCAAAGATTACTGATAACGGATGGTTACTGTCTGAGGATGGACAATTAATAACTCCTGAAGGTGCTCAATGGAATATTCTTAAGGGTTTACACCAGAGTTTTCATTTGGGTGCAGAGAGTACTTACCAGATGGTTTCTCGTTTGTTTGAAGGTAAAAATGTAATGAAAACTTTAAAGAACATTATCAAAAGGTGTGAGGTTTGTTAGAAAAATAACCTGAAGACTGAAAAGCCAGCAAAATCTGGATTACAATGAAGTGGAAAGTATCCTGGAGAGGACTGAGAGAGTGATGTTACTCATATGCCAAAAGCTCACGGACATTCTTGCTTATAAGTTTGGGTTGATACTTTTACTGGATGGATTGCAGCTTTTCCATGTCATAGTGAACAAGCTAAGGAGGTTATAAAGATTTTAATCCATGAAATTATCCCCAGGTTTGGACTGCCATGGAGCCTTCAGAGTGACAACGGCTCCGTCTTTAAAGCTGCTGTAACTCAGGGGGTGTCTAAAGCTCTGGGAATAGAATATCACTTACAGTGTTCCTGGAGACCCCAATCCTCAGGAATGGTTGAAAAAGCTAATGACATTATCAAAAGACATCTGCACAAATTAACTCAAGAGACGCAGGACAACTGGATTAAAGTCCTACCCATGGCTTTAATGAATGCTCAAACTGCCCCCAAAAAAGGAGGGACTGTCCCCCTTTGAATGTATTTATGGAAGGCCTTTCTTATGTACGGATATTGTTATAGACCCTGAAGCCTTGGAATTAACTAATTATGTAACTCAGCTCTCAGCTTTTCAACAGGCATTAACAGAACTCCGGCAGACGATTCCTGACTCAGCCTCTGAGTCAAGCAAGCCTCTATTTGAGCCAGGAACTGAGGTCCTCATAAAAACACTGGGGTCTGGGGGCCCATACCTGGAGCCCCTCTGGGAAGGCCCTTGCCAGGTTATTCTTTCTTCTCCCACAGCTGTCAAAGTGCCAGGGACTGATTCATGGGTACATCACACTCAAGTTAAGAGGTGGCACCCTGACCAGAACTAAGTGACTTCATTTTATGTCTTTACTTTCTATGCTCTGACTTTGTACTTTTCAGATGGGCCTGATAATCTATGTGAGCCTAATTATGCTGACTCCAAAAATCCTGAGTCTGCCATTTGATCCTCAAGACAATGCCTTCCTGTGCTGGGCTCACTCCTACGCAGCATTTCACAATCAGTCTAACTGCTGGGTCTGTGGAGCACTCCCCTCTTCATCAGTGGAAGGCTTCCCATGGTGGACATCTCCACTTCAAGGAAAAGACTTTCTCCAAGTCTGCAAATACCTTCAACAACAATCGCATGTGATGCCTCTTCTTAAACTTATGACATCTAACAACCTTAAGATGGATGGATGTAACTATGGGCATGATCTGACTTTTCATTTTGATTTTAACTTGGTTTAATGACTATTTTGCCTTACATATGTAACTGTATAATGGGGTTTTCT
Source organism: Cervus canadensis (assembly GCF_019320065.1). Lineage (NCBI taxonomy): Eukaryota > Metazoa > Chordata > Mammalia > Artiodactyla > Cervidae > Cervus > Cervus canadensis. Next base: position 37,123,765 of record NC_057414.1, read on the forward strand.
AACCGTCTAAAAGCTTTTAATTTACAAATGGTTGTCTAAGCTTCTAGGAGTGCCACAGCCTCCTCCAACTATTGCTTGGGGCCCCTGTATCAGAAACCCTCAATATGAGGGTTAGGAGAATATGTTGCCTCAACAATTTAGGGACCAAGCCCCTAAACAGCAGGAAGTAGTTATAGAATGAAAATAACACCCCTTTCCCTTGGCAACATAATTCTCCTAAAAGAAAAGTGGGGGATGAGAGAATCAATTCCTAGGCAGGTTGATAAGAAGTCTAGGGGTCCCCAAGGAGAGAGGAATCTGGAATTCTCAAGGAGGAAGAAAGGACAAACTTTTTTCCCTCTACATTCCTTAGGATTATATAATAATAATGTATCCTGCTTGAGGAGAGTCTCTAGAAAAAAACCTTCTGGCTAATCCTGTTATCTTAAAATGTAAATTATGGGAGTAGGTCTAGTGAGGTCTTTACAACCTCCAGACATTCTTTTGATTCACTGTAATAACTAATTAGCGAGTATATAACTCCATGGCTAACACTAGCAAGGGGGTACTCTTTCTGCCCCCTTCTGATGCCTATGTCAGAAGCTTTCTCTATCGCCTTTATACTTTAATAAAACTTTATTACACAAAAGCTCTGAGTGATCAAGCCTCGTCTCTGGCACCGGATTGAATCCTTCTCTTCAGGAGGCCAAGAATCCCGGCATCTTTGCGTGGTTCAGCAACAACGTTTCACAAGTCAGTTCCATCTAGCTGTTTCTCAGTCCTGGTCCATCCTCCTGGCTCCCACACAATGCCCAGCAGTTCGGTCTGATCAATTGAGAAAGTTTTGTTCTCTGAGCCTTCAACTAATCCGGTGTCTATGGGCCCTTTTATTAGAATCCTCCAAAGTTGAGACAAAGCACCCCAAAGCCAGGAAAACACAACCTCAGATAATGTCGATTTCTGCACCCTCTCTGCCCTCTCCAGCATCATATCCAGAATCCTGCAAGTCTAAAGAGCCATATGGGTCTCTAGAGGTAAGCTTTCCTTTTTATTTAATTTTTATTTTGTATTGGAGTATAATTGATTTACAATACTATATTAGTTTTAGCTGTATGGAAAAGTGATTCCCTTGTACAATTCATGTATCCATTCTTTTACAGATTCTTTCCCCATACAGGCTACTACAGAATATTGAGTAGAGTTCACTGTGCTATACAGTAGTTCCTTGTATAGTCGCATGTATATGTTAATCCCAAACTCTCAATTTATCTCCCTCCCACTTTTCTGCATTGGTAACTATAAGATTGTTTGGAGACTTTGAATCTGTTTCTGTTTTTAGGAAACCATTTCTGATGAACTGGGATGAGCCACCAGCTGGAGGCAGGAGTACACTTCACCCCAGTGGAGACCATTTCACCCTAGCATTTAATCCCCCTTACATGCACACACACACACACACACACACACACATGTAAACCGTGCTTTTAAGAGCAAGATGCAGAGACTGGTAGGATTGTTGATAAACTGCTCAGCCAAGACAGGCCAGGTTCAGTCTTTAGTTGGGTCCCTTTGGTGTCACACCACAGCCCCTCACACTTTCATCCCTACTGACCATGACATCAGCTGTCATAAGGCTCCAGGAAGTCAATAAAACTCTACAACCTTCAGGCCAACTAGATGTCAGAAGGGGAAAAACAGGCTTGACTCCAAGCAGCAGTCCTGAGACAGCCCCCAGAGCAGCTGGAGGTCAGATCTCCTCCACTCGCCCTGCTCAGGCCTGGAGGCCCACAAAGCCGCACCTTTATCCACAGCGGGATGGCCCTGCACAGCCATCACACGGCTGGCAAGAAGCTGACGCTCCACTCCAGTGTGCCTCACTTCCAGTCCCTGAAATGTCACTAAGGGCTTCCCAGGTGGCGCCAGTTGTTAAGAACTCGCCTGCCAAGACAAGAGACATAAAAGAGATGGATTTGATCCCTGGGTCAGGAAGATCCTCTGGGGGAGAAAATTGCAACCAACTCCAGTATTCTTGCTTGGGAAATCCCATGGAAAGAGGAGCCTGGAGGGCTACAGTCCATGGGGTCACAAAGAGTCCGACTCTACTGGAGTGACTTAGCACAAGCATGAGCATAAAGGCTGACGACCTCACACCCTGGGGCCACTCTCCCCTTCTGAGATGGCCCTCACTCGGTCTGGAGTGTGTTTCTCACTCTCCTTTGATCTACAGAGACTTTGGTCATGTCCCTTAGAATCTCCTGGTCTTGATTTCTCATCTACAAAGCCAGAGATGGACTGATTGTCTTTCAAATCAAGACATGACCTTGAGGCAGCCCCCAAGGCCCAGACAAGCTGCTCACATCCAGCAGGTGGAACAGATAAGAATTTGCCCCTCACCATCGGGCACAGTAAAGATGGAGTCACCAGTCACTGGCATCAGTGATTTTCAACACAACCTGCAAGGCATTCAGGGCAGAGATCTGGAATGAGGCTCTTAGTGCTCTGGGAAAACTGGAAGAAACACTCTCAAAAAAAGATTTTATGAGCCTGGTATCTTGTACCTTCTCATATCTACAAAATGGAGACATCTGTTCCTCACAACTAGCAGCAAGCCTCTGCCATGGGAGTAGGTCTAGTGAGGTCTTTACAACCTCCAGACATTCTTTTCATGACTGCATGTACCCCCCTTCACCAAGAAAAGACATGCACTGGGCTCACACACACACACACACACACACACACACACACACATTTCTTTGGCAAAGTTCCTCAGACCTATATGAGAGGCTGTCTCCAAGGCTATAGTCCTCATTTTGCCCCAAATAAACCTTCACTCACAGCTCTCACATTGTGTTTTTTATTAATAATCGACAACTTAAAAAAAAACTGATATAGCGCTTACCATGAATAGACACACCCTACACACGTTAACTCATTTGGTTCTGTTATTATCCCCTATTAAAACATGGGGAACATGAGGCATCAACAGAGTAAATAACTTATCCAAGAATCACACAGCTAGTAGATGGCCAAACTGTGATTTGAACCCAAGTCATCTGGCTCCAGCACTGAGTTCTTAAGTGCTATACTCTGCTCACTCTCATTTTATAATTCATATCATATACCTTCATATTTAGCTCAAGTTCAATATTCTCCCCCCTCCAGACCAGAGAGAACTTATATCCCCCTCTTTTCCCTCCTCCACAGACTCCTTTGATATTTCCAGACTATGTGGTGTCAAAAGGAAAATGAAGTGCGGGGGTGTTTGTGCAGACACCATGGTGTCCCCATCATATACCAGTTCCCTCAGCTGCATGGGGACAGGCCAGTGCTCTCTGTGTCTGGTCAGGTCACGGAGGGGCCCCTCCCAAGGCCCAGGAGGAGCAAGGGCCAGACCTAGTGGATCACACCATTTCCTATGAAGGCCACATGCTCAGCCATCAGGTTATGGTACCCACCAATGTCCAGTCAGAAATTCTGCCCCTTCCCACAGACCTCACAGGAGGGGAACCAGCCTCAGTGTGGACCACCCATCTTTCCCCAGAGAGAGCTTCTGCCTCCTTTCCAACCAGGCACTTACTCCTTTGCTTACTTATTCTTTTAACTTCATTTAACTGCCTATAAAACACAAGGAACAGTGGGAGCTTGGAGCTTTCTTCAATGTAGTTGTAGAATACCACAAACCTTTGGTTTACCACCCCTTCCTAGCCAAGAGTATTACTTTTTCATTCCTTCTTCCCTAGGAACTGAGAACAAGAAGTAAATCACCATTTTCAAATATCACCCATACCTCAGTCAGGCAAGGTGCTTGGCATACAGTTTGAATAACAAGGTAAGTTAACAACAGAAGTTGTTATCAAGTTAAAGTTAAATCTGACTTCCCCCCACTTAACCTCATGATGAAGGTGAAAGAGGACAGTGAAAAAGCTGGCTTAAAACTCAACATTCACCCAGAGGGATCGGGTAGAGAGAGAGGTGGGATGGGGGATTGGGATGGGGAATACATGTAAATCCATGGCTGATTCATGTCAATGTATGACAAAAACCACTACAATATTGTAAAGTAATTAGCCTCTAACTAATAAAAATAAATGAAAAAAAAAAAAACTCAGCATTCAAAAAACTAAGATCATGGCCTCTGGTCCCATCACTTCATGGCAAATAGATGGGGGGAAAAATGGAAATGGTGGCATATTTTATTTTCATGGGCCCCAAAATCACTGGATGGTGATTGCAGCCACAAAATTAAAAAGCACCTGCTCTTTGGAAGGAAAACTATGACAAACTTAGGCAGCATATTAAAAAGCAGAGATTGCTCTCTCAACAAGGATCTGTATAGTCAAAGCTGTGGTTTTTCCAGTAGTCATGTACGGATATGAGAATTGAACTTTAAAGAAGGCTGAGCATGAAAGAATTGATGGTTTCAAACTGTGGTGCTGGAGAAGACTCTTGAGAGTCACTTAGACTGCAAGGAGATCAAACCAGTCAATCCTGAAGGAAATCAGTCCTGAATATTTATTGGAAGGACTGATGATGAAGCTAAAGCTCCAATATTCTGGCCACCTAATGTGAAGAACTGACTGATTGGAAAAGACACTGATGCTGGGAAAGATTGAAAGCAGGAGGAGAAGGATGACAGAGGATGAGATGGTTGGATGGCCTCATCAACACAACAGACACAGTTTGAGCAGATGCTGAGAGATAGTGAAGGACAGGGAAGTCTCACACGCTACAGCCCATTGGGTCACAAAGAGTCCAACATGACTTAGTGACTGAACAAAAAGTTGTCATTCTACTCTGAAAATTCACCATAAAGTAAATGTAGTCCATTTTCTGTGAAATACTTTAAGAGGTTTGAAGGTTGGTCCTTATGCCCCCACCAAAGTCTTGATTCTCCAGTGTAAAGTGAAAGTCACTCAGTTGTGTCTGACTCTTTGCAACCCCATGGACTATACAGTCCATGAAATTCTCCAGACCAGAATACTGGAATGCGTAGCCTTTCCTTTCTTGAGGGGATCTTCCCAACCCAGGGATTGAACCCAGGACTCCCACACTGCAGGCAGATTCTTTACCAGCTGAGCCACAAGAAAAGCCCAAGAATATTGGAGAGGGTAGCCTATCCCTTCTCCAGTGGATCTTCCCCACCCAGGAATCGAACCAGGGTCTCCTGCATTGCAGGTGGATTCTTTATCAACTGAGCTATCAGGGAAGTTGTTCTCCAGTGTAAACAACCCTCCAAAATATCTGTCAACCTTCCATTTCCCAACCAAATGGAGGATTGGAAGTTTGTGGCCATGACCTTCACTAAGTGTCCAATGGCTTCCCCACCCTGATTCTACAGCTTATCTTAATGTTCTTAACATCTTTCATTTCTTCTATTCACTACTGTTGCACCTTCACCTTTCATTCTTCTTCTCCATTCTCTAACAACTCACTAACCTACTCAAAGTTCCCCACTGCAAACAACATAAATCCCACACTCTTGAAATTAGGCTTGACCACCCAGCCTTCCGCACACCACCCCGGGAGGTGGTTTTGGTGACCCTCTTTTGCACTGTCCTGTGTATCATTGGTGCTGTTGTCCAAATTATCAAGTCTTTGTCCTGTGCTGGCTTACACTTTCATATTCCCTCAAAATTCATTGTGGCCCTGTGGCTTGTTTATACCAACATAAACCAGGTAGCAGTGACACAGGTCACTTCTGGCAAATGATTTGATAGTGTCCACTGGAAAGCAAAAAAAGCACAAACTAACAGTTGACAATTCTGTTTTATTTGGCAAACTTTCTGAGGACATTAAGACTGGGGGCAGCCTTTCAGATAGCTCTAAGGGATTTATCTGAAGAGGTAAAGAAGGAGGCAGGATATATAGGAGTTTTTGCAACAAAAAAAGACATCAGAACACCAACAGGTTACCATTCATTAAAGGAAGTCAGATTTGCAAGTTAAGGAGTTTAAGCATTTTTTGATATATGGGAAGATGAATGAGCCAGGTCTACTGAAATCATTCCTTTCGTATGCAGCTTAGCTATCTAGGGAAGTATCCACTTTCTTCTCATCCTGAGTCCCCTCTACATACACAACTGATGGTTGGGGGATTGGCTTCAGTAGCTGAGGGCTTGATGGAGGGCATCTTTTGCCCCCTTGAATTTCTTCTGGGCTGACCATTGAGAAGCAGCTATAATGTGATGCCTGGATGGCTGTTAATCCTTTGTTTAATGATATGGCAGGCCACAGTTTTCATTTGCAATAGTCAGTGTATGAATTAGCACATGCCGTTTCCCCAGCCACAGCAACTAGTGACACTGCAGATGATGAAACCTCCACCAGTCTGCATCCCCAGGAGAAGTCTCCAATCAGAGTCCCAGACAACTAATGATGGACAGAGGGATTTCTCTTTGGGGGCCCACAACGTGGCATGAAGAATCTTGGCTCCCAAACCAGAACTGAACCTATTCTCCTGCTGTGAAAGTGCAGAGTCTTAATCACTGGATGGTCAGAAGAGCCCCAGATTCTTATTTTTAAATTGTACATTGCTCATACTGCCCACACTGCCCACACTGACTGATTTAATTTATCCCTTAGGGTTAAGTTTCCTAGGTGACTGATGATCCCTTGAGTTTAGTACAATGTCAGTGCTGCTGTTTTTGATAGGCATTCCCTCCTCCCCACACTCACTCAGCAATGTCCTTTATCCATGGAGCCGTGGAGACACAGCTCAGTTCCCACCTTCACCACGAAGCCTTCTTAAAGTTCCACCCAAGGCAACATTAAGCACCAGCTTCCCAGGACACTGGGAGGAGGTCTCCATTACAGGCTGCTCATATTTCTTTCTGACATTTGGATTATGGACTGTCATAAGTCCTAAGTGTTAATCACTCAGTCATGCCCAACTCTTTGTGACCCCATGGACTGTAACCCAACAGTCTGCTCTGTCCATGGGATTCTCCAGGCAAGAATTCTGGAGTGGGTAGCCATTCCCTTCTCCAGGGGATCTTCCCAACCCAGGGATCAAACCCAAGTCTCCTGCATTGCAGACAGACTCTTTATGGTCTGAGCCCCCAGGGGAGCCCAAGACCCCCACTAGCCCAAGCAGAAAAAGCCTGCACTCCAAGTATACCATCCTGGAGGGGACAGGATCTTAGAAAAACATTATGAACTAGGTTTCAGGCCATCTTCCCCTGGGCCCATTGTCTGTATTCTGGGCATAGTCTGCATGGTGTTCCTGCACGCAGGCTCCATCTATGCAGGGAGCATTTCACATGCTAGGCTTAGAGCACTTTGGAGAAATATTCATGGAAAGAGTGAATATTTCCTAATAGATGAGATCCTTTCTCAGTTTCACCCTCCATCCCCAACTCTCTTGTCTTCTCTGCATCACTGGCTGGTCACTCAAGGAGCAGTTGGAATTAGCAGCTGAACAGACTTAGATTCAAATCTTGGTTCTACCACTCACAGGGAGATGAACCTCTCTCAACTCAGTTTCCTCATATGTAAATTGGGGGCAATCTCAAACTCTCAAGGTGCCCGTGAAAAGTACATAGGGAAATGCATTCAGTGTCTATGGTCTCCTCAAATGGATCAGGCTCTGGGCTTGGGACACTGGAGTGGCTAAGGAAGACCTCCCTCAGGTGGAGACATCTGAGATGATGCTGAATTTTGAGAAGGAGCCAGTCATGCAAAGAGCTGGCAGAAGGACATTCCAGATGGGGAAACATCCATTGCACATGTCCAAGGTGACCAAACTTAACAATTGGCTACTTTTCCACCTCCAATCTTCCTTCCACACTCTTCCACAAGTCACTCACCATGACCTCATCACATTCTTAACTTGTGAGATACCAGCAACAAGCCATCCCATTCTCCCCAGAAGGGGAGACAGCAGGGGCTGTCACAGGGCTGAGTCAGCTCTGGGCCCAGGGCCATGTAGATAAGCTGGTTTATCATCAGAGGCATCAGGTGCCAGGGATACCACCAGTGAGTCTTATGCTATTCATGTCCTTTTCCTCAGGGGTGGAACCCCAGGGCCCTGATAGAGCCAAGAGACAAGTAAAGGCTCTTGTCTCATCTTCCCTTGTATAGTCACAGTGACCCCTGAAGACGCTGCTAGCTGGGAAAAATCTCTTTCCTTCATTCCTTCTCGAAAGGTGACCTGAGGCCAGAATCAGCACCTGACCCTGAAGCCTGGTGGCTGGAACTCAACTCACAATCAGCTGGAACCCTGGGATGCCTAGCCTTGACCAGTGTGTCTGTCCTTTGTCTCCAAGCAGATCCATAAAACAAAGTCCCCAAAGAACATGACTGGTTGCATCCTCCCTCAAGACCTTCAAAGCTCTAAGGTCTTTTTTGAGCACCAAAGAGGGAACACATCCCTTGATCCAGGCTTGTCTGAGTATCACCATTCTTGCTCAGCCCAGGGTTCCTGAGGAAACAGTAAGACACTGCATCAAAGTTCTCAGAGAGCTAAGCAGATAAAGCTCCTCATTGTGAAAGAAGGTCCATGTTACCCAGTCTCCAAAGGGTCTGTGTTGTATGAACTAGGAGCGGGAGCACTGGAGCTAATGAACTGGCAGTGAGTCTTGCAACACTTGCACAACTGCCTCGAGAGGCCATTCCAGCTGGGGCTGCCCCCACTGTGCCTGGAACCCAGCAGACCCAGATCCCAATATTGTTTTTCTGCTGCTACAAGATGGTAAGCCTGCTGATGAAAGCTGAACCGAACTTGAGAGGCAAGAGGAAAGAACTTCCGCTCTGCCTCATGCAGACCTCTGAGAGCTGTCCAGCAGTGGATACAATTGAGCTTTCTCTGATCTTTCCCTTCTCAGAGCTCTCCCACTCTGAGAACCAGAGGCCCTGGATCCCTGTGCTTCACTAACATACCTGCAGCCTTAAGCTGAGTCATACATGCCAGGGTTCTGTTTCCCATCTCTTGGATGAGGGAGACTGGACTTGCTCCAGAACACTTGTTCCAAGCTAAAGCTCAGTGCCAATCTGTGGACAAGTGGCTCAGAGGTGTATGTTGCTGAGGACACAGAGGCCACATCTATTCATCATGATGCCATGACCCCCTGGCAGTGTCTGGTGATGAGCTCAGAACAGGGAGTGATAGACCAGTTGGAACACAGCTGCTGTGAGACAGAGGACCTTGGATCTTTCCACCACCCGGGTTCTGTGGGATGAGATCAGATAGTTATAAGACAGAAGTTACCAACTGGGAAGGTTGTAGATCCCTCAGCAGAAACCCACATTGGGCTGATGAATCACCTCCTAAAAAGGAACTCTGGGTGCAATTATATGCCAGGACGCTTGGATAAATAGGAAGTATTTTAAATGTTTAGGATGACCTGCCATGGTACTGCCCAGCCTGGGATGATGCCCATAGTCAGAGTGGAATCAAAGGACCCATGGGGGAAGCTGTCCCTCTCCCTGTGATTCATCAGCAGTGAGGTCAGTTCTATCCCCTCCATGTCCAGAGCAGGAATTCCAGCAGGAAGGATATGACCTCCAGCATGGTTATCCGGAAGACCTAGGTAGGTCTGGTCCTCTGGTAGGCACCATTCTTTTCCCAGTGCTTCTTCCTTCCCTCCTGGGTCCTGAGCAAGATGCCCACCTCTTGGTTACTGGGTTATGAATTCCTCCTACATTCCCTTCCAAATATCCCTGCAATCCCACTTGTGGCTCCCTCCCTACCCAGGCCCTACCCCTCACTTGCAGATGGCACTCAAGAAGGGAAAACCAAGGAGGAGGATGCCCAGTTCATTCTTCCTAATAATGTCCACATTCCTTCTACCTCCAGGCCCTGACCTGACTCATCAGAATCTCCAGTTGGATGACATCCACCTTAGCCGGGGGAGGGCAGGGGTGGGGTGGGAGTGAGTGGGGAAACAGTGATCATATGACGGGAGAACAGCTGGCCTAATGAGCTTTATGTCTCTAACCACTCAGCCAGTGGTGGCCTTCCCAAGTCTGCTTTTCTTGTACTATTCAAGGTATTCCTAAAGGCATAAACTTCAACACGGACAATTTGTAAACTTCTCATTACAAAAAGACTTCAAACATTGCAAAAATAAAAAAGAATAGCAGCATGAACCCTGTTATTTCATCACTAAGCGTCAAGAACTATAACACTACTCTGCTAGTCTGTCATAGGCTGGAGGCTACACGTCCAAGGTCAAGGTGCTGGCCAATTAGGTTCCTAGTGGGGACGTTCTCCTTGGCCTGCAGACAGTTCTCATCTTGCTGTGTCCTCACACTTGGTGGCGGAGGGGTCGGGAGGCAAGAAGAGGGGCAGAGAGAGGGAGAATAAAAGAGGGAGAGAGAGGAAGAGACTAAGGAATCTCTCGGGTGACTCTGCTTCTAAAGACACTAATGAAATCATGAGGGCCCCACCATCAGGAAAATTGTTGAGCAATCCTCTAAGCCAGCAGTCTCCAACACTTTTGGCACCAGGGACTGGTTTCCTGGAAGACAATTTTTCCAAAAACCAGGGTGGGGGGGAATGGTTTCAGGATGATTCAAGGGTCTTACCTCTATTGTGGATTTCATGTCTATTATTATACCACTGTGATATATGATGAAATAACTATACAAGTCACTGTAATGCAAAAACAGTGGGACCCCTGAGCTTATTTTCCTGGAATGAGACTGTCCCACCTCTGGGTGATGGGAGAGCGATGGGGAGCAGCTGTAAATACATATGAAGCCTCACTCACTGGCCTGCTGTGAGTGAGGCTTTTCAACAAAATTATCTGCCAAAGGCCCTGCCTCCTAATACCGTCACATTGTGAGGTAGGGATTCAACAACTGACTCTGAGGGTATAAACTATTCAATCCATAGCAACTACACAGATCTGTTTCTTAAATTAAGACAGATCCTCATTTATAATTATTCTTTGCTTGAATGAATAAACACTCATTTTATTTTAAATATTTTAAGGAAGAGATTGCAATTTAACAATATATATATAGCCACAGTGCTCTTTTGTTCCAAACAAAATTAACATCTAATATCCAGTCTATGTTCAAATTTCCCTAATCCTCTAGAAACAAATGTATTTTAACAGTTTACTGATTCAAATCATGGACTAGACAATGCAAACATATGTTGCATTTGGTTGTTCTCAGACTTTAACTAGATATCAGTCTCCCACTCCCCAGCTTTTTGTGGCATTTATTTAAAAAGTGGGAGGAGGCGGGAAGAAATCAAGGAATCTCTTAGGTGACTCTGCTTCTAAAGACACTAATGAAATCATGAGGGCCCCATCATGATTTGTTTGTCTTATATAATGGTTTGTCTTATATAATGTCCCAAGTATTAGATTTAGAGCAGGGCTCCACAACACTGGTACCAAGACCAGTACCAGTCCTTGGTCTGTTAGGAACCAGGCCACACATCAGGAGGTGAGCAGCCAGCCAGTGAGTGAGGCTTCATATGTATTTACAGCTGCTCCCCATCGCTCTCCCATCACCCAGAGATGGGACAGTCTCATTCCAGGAAAATAAGCTCAGGGCTCCCACTGTTTTTGCATTACAGTGACTTGTATAATTATTTCATTGTATATCACAATGCAATAATAATAGACAAAATCCACAATCGATGCACTACCCTGAATCATCCTGAAACCATTCCCCCCACCCTGGTTTTGGGAAAAAATGTCTTCCAGGAAACCAGTCCTTGGTGCCAAAAATGTTGAGCCTACAGGTTTAGAGGATTGCTTCTCTATCTCTTTATCTGTGTATTTCCCTGAAAATTGGAAGTTAGATCTAGAATTGAGTTCAACAGTTTTTATTGGCATATTTCAAATGCACTTCTATATATTTCTCATGGCACCACTTCAAGAGACTCATAATTTCTACTTGCCCCACTTTGACACATGCTGAGCTACAGTGGATCCCGATGTTGATCACCTCATGCAGCCATTATAAACTTCCTCTTCGACTTTTCATCTTATGGTTTTAGCATCCAATGATGATCTTGGCCTAGATCCATTCTTTCATGAGGATATTGCAAAACAGTGGTCTCCTGTTTCTACCACTCCTTCTGAATGTAATACACTGTGTTCTTCAATTAAAAAGAACATTCCTTCAACTCTTTGTAGTTACGTGAAATATGCTACATACAAACAAAAATAGCATAAATATTAATGAAAATTATTTCCGTTTCTCAGTGCTTAGAATGGTGAGTTGGTGAATCTCTCACAGTTACAAGTTAGATGCTCTCCCTTAGCATTTGGAACTTCTGGCTTTTTAAATATTTGATTCATTTCAATCAATTTGATGTGACGCTAAAATTGTCCCAGCTTTGATCTCTTCATGTGAATTCCTAAAATTTTTGTCCAGCTCTTACAGGTCTTTCAGGGCCCTCAACTGTCTTGTCCTTCAAGATTCCCAGGCTGACACTATGCATTGCTTTCCCAGCGCTGAAATCACATCTCTACAGGAATCTCCAGATTTGCTGGTGGGAAGTGGTATTTAAAGGTATTTAAAGCGGTATTTAAAGGAAGTGGTATTTAAAAGCTAGACATCAGGATAGTCACTGTTACCAAGTTGCTACCTCTGGGGCTTTTCAGTGATCAGAGCCATGAAGTAAAGATTTTCTGCTAAAAAAAAATCAACATTAAAAAAAATAAAGGAAAATAATTAGTTGGTACAAACTTGTGCTTTCAATTCAAGTTTTAAGACTGCAGGGCTTTGTTCCGAGCAGCTTGTCACCAACTTGATACAATAAGGCTCATCCATTTTAGTTTGTTCTCAGTTTCCACACATGTTTTTACCGATCTGTTTTTTGATTCTGTAATATGTCTTCATGGTTGCAAAGTCAAATTATAAAACAAGGAAACTCTTGCTTATGTCCCTGCCCCTCATCCATAAATTACCTCCTCTAGTAGTTTTTGGCTTTTTATTCAACTCTTTCTTATTGAAAATAGACACACACGTGTTGTGAAAAGGACAAACTTAACCCCTTCTCTGGTTCCTCTTTTTAAAAAAAAACTAACCAGTGCACTCTGAACATCTCATCCATTTCACTCTTCCCTCCATCCACCTATACCCAGTTATTGGGATGCTCTGTGCCTTATTCCACACACCCGTGTAGATGGTCATTTCTGATAACTTTCGAATCTTTTGCTTTGAAAAACAAAGTTGCAGTGAAAAGCTTGGGCATATGGTTTATTTGGTCTTCCTTGGTGTCTCAGCCATTAAGATTTCACCCACCAATGCCCGAAACTCAGGTTTGATCCCTGGGTCAGGAAGATCCCTAGAGGAGGGCATGGCAACCCACTCCAGCATTCTTGCCTTGAGAATCCCATGGACAGAGGAACCTGGTAGGCTTCAATCGATAAGGTCACAAAGGGTCAGACACAACTGAAGTGACTGAGCATGCACGCAGGAGTGTTATTCGACTCTGAATTTCTAGCATTATCCCAGACCCCAGCACACAGGATTCTCCTTATATGTTTGTTGGATGACATAAAGTATCTTGTGGGTGCATGTATCACATTTTTTTCCAGTATGAAACCATGCAATTGTAACACTGCTCTAGTCTAGCTCTTTGATACAGATTGGCATCAAAGGTGCCTCTGACCTGTGCTATCTGTCCCACTAACTGAAGTCACTCATATGTTGCTGGCCTGCCCCTGAAGTCTTCATTTTGTCATTTGACCTCTTATCATCCTAGCAAACTCCTCTCCAACTGAAGACTGCAATGCACATCTCATGACATGTCTAGGAAGACCACATGAGCTCAGGAGTCTCTAGCATGGCCCCTGGCATTTATTTTTATCACCTTATTAGCATCGGGTCACAAAGAGTCAGACTTGACTGAAGCGACTTAGCACAGCACTCAGCAATAGTGTTTTGTCTCCAAATCGGCAAAAGTCTCCCCACTCTTAGTTCAGTTTGGTTCTTCAGCCAAGCCACAGGAAGAGATTACAGTAGAAACTCTGTATTCTGAGAATTTTCCAAATCAACTCCCCTTGGACACTGATGGAGGTAAAGATTTTATGGAGCAACTGGTATTTCTTATCAGACCCATTAGTGGCCTAGAGGGAACAATTCGAGCAGGTCAGAGCATATATAGCTAGGAGCTCCTGGCAATCTCTGCATGCTAAGGACTCAATTGTTCCTGAGCACTTTGGACCCTTGAAAGAACCATGAAGTGGCTTGGGCTCCTTGGGCTGGTGGCCTTCTCAGAGTGCATAGTCATGTAAGTACGGGGACTATAAGTGGCATCATCTCTTTCTCTGGGATTTTTTCCTCATTCACTTATTCTTTTACCCATCAGGGTTTGAAGAGAATGTAATCATTCCCTGACAGTCTTACAGTTCAAATTTCACTTATTGATAAGAACCTTGCCATTGGCAGCCGGGGTCCAAGGTTCTTGGGGTAGGCTTGCAGAACTGCACAACTCTGGGGGTACAGTCACAGCATGACACATGTGGAAATGGCACTCCTTGGAATTGCTCAGTGCACAACCTGTGCAACTGTAGGTGTGGTCCTGTGGAATAGCATTTCTCTTGCATTTGTTTCTAGGTCTTCTCTCTGCTCTCTCTCCATTTCTGGGTATACATGTCTGTGTCATCATCTCTGTGTCTATCTCTCTATCTCTCCATCTCTCTGGATGTCTCTGTGCATGGAGAATGCTCTGATTTCTTTTTTCTATTCTGATTCTTCCTTACTTCTCTAGCTTCTTAATTTTCCTAATTTATTTCCCATCTCCTGGCTTCCTCTCTTACTCCTCTCTTCTGCTTGAGCCCCCAGAGAAAGATCAGAAGTACTACTTCTAGGCTGTTATACCTCTAAATAGCAGTGTGAGCACAGCCAAGTCACAAACTCCCTGCATTTCAAATTCCTCCCTTGTGAAAAAGAGGATGAGAAACCCACTTCTACCTTATTCCCTGTGTTTCTTTGAGAAAGATACAGTAGGATAGCCACAGCTATGGTAAGTCACTGTTGAGACTTCATATATATCAAGTGTATTACATCCCTCATTTCACTTAATATCCAAACATTCTATATAGGTGGGGTAGAGATTATTACATTCTACCTTTTACCACTGAGGAAACTGAAGCTTCAATTGTTCATAAAAATGGAAAATACACTGCCATTACAACGCCATGTATGACAGTCATAGTTTCACACAGACCGCTGACTGCTGCCCCTTCTCGGTTTCCTTATCCCCATGCTTGGTGAAAGAATCCCGCTGACAAAGATGAAGACCATGCAAGACACTCTCCCAGAAAAAAACGTGTTGAAAAATTTCCTGGAGAAACACGCTTACAGACTGTCCCAGAATTCCGCCAATGACCCAAAATTCACTTCTCACCCCTTGAAAAACATGCAGGATGTGAGTATTTGGGGAGGATGGTGCTCCACAGCGCCCCCTGGTGCTCTGGCCTAGCACTGAGGTTCATCAGGTGGGATGTTGGGGCTGGGGCTCCTGCAGGAGGCAGAGACAGTGCGGAACATGGACCCCATTCCCAGAGGAGAAGACACTCTCATCCTCAAATCTTGGTCTGTGTTTACTGGGTCAAACAATGACCAGGTGGAGGTAAACATCCATTTCTGTGTCAAAGTTGTGGCATTAGTTTCAAGGAGACTGCTATTTCTGAACCAAGTGATCCATTGAGTTACAAATGAAGGGTGAGCCATGTCTGATCAAAAGCAAATCTAACTGCAAATCAACTATGAAACCCCAGACAGAGGAAGTTCAGCCTTTGCAGATCCAAGAATGATACCAGTAAAAAAAAAAAACATACTGAACCATGGTGCTAGTGGAGACATAAGAGATGCAGGTTTGATCCCTGGGTTGGGAAGATCCCTTGGGTCTTGGGCATGGCAACCCACTCCAGTATTCTTTTCTTAAGAATTTCATGGACAGAGAATCCTGACAGGCTATGGTCCATAGGGCTGCAAGGAGTCAGACCTGACTGAAGCACCTTAGCACGCACATATCATGTGTCATATAAAAGTCTAATGCTATAGCTATTGATTTGAAAAATGTCTCCTGTCTTCTTCCAGAATATGCAGGCCAAAGGCCACCCTGAGACACAGGCAAAGAGTGAATAGATGTCAAATGAAAGGGCCACCTGCACAGTATTGACAGGACATGGTCTCAATTTAGAGAAAGTGGCCCAGGGTGACCTCCAGGAGGGCCAGCTGGACAAGGCTGTGTTCACGCTGGACATGAAGAGGAGACTGGAGTGTTTCTCAAATGAATGCACCAGTCTGAGCAGAGGCTGTGAGATAGGGGACAGGTGGGGGGTGGGGGTGGAGGGTTGGAAAGTGATTTTAAGAGACATGGAAAACCCAGCAGGAGGCAGTACTCCAGGAATCAGAGGTGGCCAGGCAATCAGGTCTGCCCTAACCACCAACCTCCGGCCCCTATAGTTCTTCTACACTGGAAACATCACCATTGGAACACCTCCTCAAGAGTTCCGGGTCATCTTTGACACCGGCTCATCTGTCACATGGGTTGCCTCAGTCTACTGTCACAGTCCAAGCTGCTGTAAGTACCACCCCAGCCCCGACCATCCCGGACTCCCCATCCCACCTCTTTCTCCACCCTTGGCATGTGACACGCTCATCTCTTTTGTCTCCAGCTGCAATGATTCGCTTCAACCCTGAGGCATCCAGTACCTTCTACCCCTCGAACCAGTCTATCAACCTCCCCTACGGCCTTGCATGGATGAAGGGAGTTCTTGGCTATGATACCGTTCGGGTAAGTTGGAAACAAGGAGCTGAGTCAGGGCAGGCTTTGAGAGTGACTACTGCTCACAAAACAGACACAGGACCAGATGGCAAAGCCCTTCCTCCTGAAAGTCCCTAAGTGACTGGCTGTCTGCCCCTCAGACCTGTCCCTGGAGAAATAGCGCCTCTGCTGACACACAGCCTCCCAGAAAGGCCAACCCAGAGAGGGGCTTAGGCTGTGGACCTGCAGCTCCTTTGCCCATGAGCAGCTCAAGGTTCATTTTGCTGGAAGCAGGGAGAGAAGGGGAGAAGCACCCACATTTATTCTCAGACTATGCCAGGCATATTCATGGTAATAACTTGTTTAATCCTACAACAATCCCACATAGCAGATACTGTGATTAGCTCCATCATACAGGCAGGTAAGAGAACTGAAGTGCAGAGAGCAAGGATCTTGCCAAAGTCACACATCTGGTAAGCAATGGAGCTGGGCTAGCCAGACAGGCCAGTCAAGCAGGTGTGGAGTGTTTCAGGAGAGGATAAAACTGATCTGGGGCCACTGGGGGCAGTTCAGGGCTTTAGTCATCCACCCAGGGAAATAGGGAGCCACATATGTGGGTGGGGCCTGATAAACGGGTTCTCAGTCTGGGAGACCATTGAGAGTCTAGTAAAAACTGTGGCCTGTCTCTCCCAAAGTACCTGACTATTTTCCCTATCTCTCCCTCATTCACTCTTTATCTCTCTCCCTCACACACACACATTCACACATACACACACACACACACACACACACACACACAGGCCCAAACCTCTCCAAAAGCATGTTTCCCAGGCAGAGTTTTCATAAGAACGATGCCTGTATACAAGAACATTGTATAATGGGCTTCTGTCTTCCTGGGCAGATGTAGAACCCTCAACACATTACAGTGAAAGAATTAGGTCCATTTCTGTCATCAGATCATAGTGATGCCAAAGAGAAGGCTACCCTTGTCTCTATACATTTTGTCCTCAGGTGGGAACCATTGGGTCCTGTCCTGAGTCTTTGGTTGCCCCATCTGTACAGAAGGCATGAGGCCAATTTGACTCACGCAGATGGTGTTTGCAGGAGTAGTTAGTGTTGGTTAAAATCCACATCCCCACACCAGTGGAACCCAAATTCCTGTCCCAGCTTAGTCTAACAGTCTGAAGTCAATGCAGGACATAGTCAGGTCTCAGTTCTTCTCTGCAGTGCTAATGGCATCTCCTCCCAGTCCCACTTTCCAAGCCTTTACATAAGAACACTCTCTTCTCCCACAGATTGGGAACCTTGTCATCATGAACCAGACATTTGGCCTGGCCAAGGAGTACGAAAGACTCATGGTATCCAAACCTGTTGATGGCATCCTGGGCTTGGGCTTCCCTAAGTTAGCTAAAGGAACCATCCCCATCTTAGACAACCTGAAGAAACAAGGAGTCACTTCTGAGCCTGTCTTTGCCTTCTACTTGACCACGTAAGTCTGAGCTGGACAAGCTGTGTCTCCAACTGTCAGATTCTTTCAGTTGCATGAAAAGTTATAGACAACCTGATCCAGAATATTCCTAAGAGATAGTCTATCCGAGGAGAAATGCTGCCCCAGGGACCCGCCTGGCCCCATCACTTGTTTTTGTCAATAAAAGTTTTTTGGAACACAGCTATACTCACAGTGGGCTCAAGGGGAGCAATTTGGTCCAGAAAGGCTCAGGGAAGAAGAAGAGCAATAGACGGTGTCAGGAAACGGGTTAGAGAAACAGGTAACTCGGTTTGCTGGTGGATTTGATATGGAAGATAAGTGAAGGATGGCGAGAATGTTTCCTTCCTCACTAACAGTTCACCAGGAGCCCAGGACCAGTGACAGAATTTGCATGGAGTCAGTGCAAAATAAACATGTGAGACCCCTTGTTCAAAACATACTAGGAATTTCAAGGCCGGGAGAGCAGAGGTGGGGCCCTGCTGAGTGGAGGGCTTCATGGACTGCATAGGTCATAGGCAGGTGAAGCCAAACCTGGTTGACCCTGAACCCGAGTCCTGACCTCCCTGGGGCCTTGGTTTTTCTGAAAAAATGACAGGCAAAACAAGGAGGGCTGCCAGACCCCTCTAGCATGGTTCCTCTGAATGTGTCTGTAAGAACTCAGGTCACTGGAGGGGACTGGGCCCTCCTCAGAAGGCCGGTGGTCGAAGCCAAGTTGCTCAGATTCCAGCCTCTTCAGTGTCACTCATTAGACGGTGACAGGCCTGAGTCAGGTACTCAATCCCTCTGAGCCTCAATTTCTGCATCTATAAATGGGGACCAGAGTAGTGCCTCTGATGGGTGGGTAAGCACAGCCCTCAAATAGTTCCTGGTGTTACTGGCCTCATGGTGCTCCCCTCTTTCCTTCTCTCGACAGCCAGAAAGAGAGCGGCAGCGTGGTGATGTTTGGTGGGGTGGACCACTCCTACCACAAGGGAGAGCTCAACTGGGTACCAGTGTCAAAACCCGGCTTCTGGCAGATCGCCATGGACCGGTAAGCCTCTCCCTCTGAGGACCACCCCACGTGGTGCTTCTGCGTTTGCACACGGACACAGGCAGACACACAGAAGTACACGCACAGGCACATAGTCACACACAGACATATGATCCACCCAAAAAGACACACATTAAAAACACATATGGAAACACATATAAACACACAGAGGCCCACAGATACACACAAGCAGACACACACACAGACAGAGGGAGACATATAGACACACCCACAAACAAGCAAACACAGATACAGAGACCATCCATGGGTTTAAAATCACCCCAGGCCTCCTGACCAGGTCTCTGACCGGGGTCCTGAAAGGGTCCAGACAGGCCTGTGCAGCTGGGGGGTGGAGGGAGGGGAGCACCTGCTGCGCTGTGAGGTGGGGAGCATGCTTTAGGACCCTATACTGTGATAAAAAGTTGATCAGGGAGAATCTCACCACTCTGAACAGGGTTGTGTTAAGATGTCCAAATGACCAGGGCTACCCGGGCAGGCGGGACTTCTTAGCACACAGAACTGCCACTTGAAAAACACGGCAAGTCCTAGACAAACTCAGAAACCTGGCCTCCTCAGAAAGAAGCTACACAGCAGCAGAGACAGGTTGGTTTCAATGGGGAGAGGTTGTGACAGAGAGAATCAGGAAGCTGGGATTCAGGTGTGGCCTGAAAACAATGGGCAATAATCAATGGCATTCTGTGTTATACCCTCAGACAAAGCTGATGTGCCCTTTTGCATCCCATGAGTTAGCTTGGGCATCCTCTAGCCACAGCCTCAGTCTGAGCCAGGTGAGGTGTTGCTAGGAGACAACATCTCCCGGGGAGCCTGTATCTCCCCCACTCCCTCTCTGAACATCTGCTTCTCCAGAGAACCTCCATCTTCTCTGTGTGGGTTGAACTATTAATGGTCAACACCAGACACAGATTTCTGACTGTTCCTCATTCATTTCTTAATTCATTAATTAAAAAAAAAAATACATTGGGCATCTGCTGTGTGCTGAGAGGCACTGGGGTCAAACTTTCCCTCTCATCTAGTAAAGCAGTCATACATGAAACAAGTCACATACATAGTGAATTACCACTTTGGTACTTGCTAGACACAAGGAAGAGTCTACAGAGAGTGAGCAAGACAGGAACCTGATCTAGTCTGGTGGGAAGATTCCCTGACAAAGTGACAGTTAAGCCTAAACCTGGAAGATGAGGACAAATTAACACAACAGAGGGTATGGTGGTTGTGTGGGAAGGGCAATGGTACATGCCCAGGCCCTGAGGCATGAAAGACCTTGGTGCATCAAGAAGTGCAAGGAAGTCAGAGAAGGTGACATGACCAGAGCAAAGGAAATCAGAATCAGGGCAAGAGCTGAAGCTCTGACTGTTTAGGAGACTTTCAGGGAGGCAGCAGTTGTAGGGGAGGCTACATAGTGACCCTGGTGACCGCTTTGTCCCACTGTCTCCCAGCATCTCCATTAATGGGACAGTGGTTGCTTGTTCCTGTGGATGTCAGGCCCTTGTGGACACCGGGACGACGATGCTGATGGGCCCAAGTGATGCAGTCACCAAAATCGACAGGTTCCTTCAGCCCAAGCCCAGTGAGGATAGCAAGGTGAGGGGTCAGGCCACAGGGTCCCTCTCTGGCTCTCCACACCCCAAGGATCAGCTGAAGTCAACCTCTCTCCCTATTCCTCTAATGTATTCAGATTCCATGTAATCTCACCAGTACGTTGCCTCCTATCATCTTCACCATCAATGGAATTGACTACCCTGTGCCTGCTCAAGCTTACATGGAGAAGGTGAGGGGCCAATCCTGGGGGCTGGGTCTCAGATGTGGAATTTGCAGGAACCCTTGGGCTGCTGCCGGGAGGAGGGAACCCTCTGCAGGATAAGCCACACCATTGCAGATGCTGCTGAGCCCCTGTGGTTGGGCCACTGCCTCCCACAAAATCATCCACTTGAGCATAATGGACAGTCTGGGACATCCATCCTCCTGATAAAAATGTGGAGACACCACGGCATCCCAGCCTGGTGAGGGGCACAAGGAGAGGGGAACACTAAGGGCCTCTGCCCTCAGAGACCTTCAGTGCAACCAGAACCCTGAGATGCATGAACAAGGAAAGCCAGCTCTAGCAATCCCTGAAATAGGACATGTGACAAAGGCAGGGAGTGACTGGGGACAGTCCCAGTGTGCTGTCCCACCCTAGTCTCCCTTTCCTTCTCAAAAGTGTCCTGGTTTAGATGACAAATTATAACACTACCCCGTCCTTGCTACAACTTCCCCTTGCTAAGCCCCAGTGCCCCCTCTGTGAGTTGGGGTACCAACCCTTCTGTGGGGAGGTTGGATGCTAAGGTGAATAAAGGAGCACAGTGGCTGCAAATCCCCAGCACACGGTGGAGGCTTCATGTCAGCTCCCCTATGGGAGCTCAAAGCAGGCTGATGGGCCAAAGAAGGCTTTGAGGAAGAGAGGGAATTTCAGGAATTCTAAAGCCCAGTGTCATGGAGGCATGAGGAGGCCCGCTTGGGTACAGGCAAATCTACACTGATTCCAAGTAAATGCACCCTCCCCTTGTGGGATCTGCAAAGGAGTGCTGGGTCAGATTAGTGGGCGAGGGCTACACCAGGAGAGCACCATAGTAAGTCATCCAACGCAGCCTGGAGTGGCCTGGGAGTCTTCCTAGAGGGCCTGGGCATGGTATAAAGAACCAGTTGTGGGCTCTGCTATTTAAAATCGGTAACCAACAATGACTTGCTGTGTAGCACCTATGCAGCTCTGCCCAGTGTGATGTGGCAGCCTGGATGGGAGGGGATTTTGGAGGAGAATGGACATCTGTATGTGTGTGGCTGAGTCCCTTTGCTGTCCATCTGAAACTATCACAGTATTGTTAATCGACTCTACTCCCATACAAAATAAAAATTTTAAAAAGAAAAGAACAGGTTGTGGGGAAGGGGGAGAAGATCAGGCATTCTCTCCAGAGAAGACAAAGAGCAGGGGTGGGAATGAATGAAGCCGCAGAGAATGAGGGGAATTACCAGCCATTTTTGTTCTTTTTTTTTTTCTCACAAATTTTATTGAAATATAGTTGATTTACAATGTTGTGTTGGTTTTTGCTATGCAGCAAATTCACTCAGTTACATGAATATATTTACATTTTTTCATATTCTTATCCACTGCAGTTTATCATAGGATACTGAATATAGCTCCTTGTACTATACAGTAATACTTTGTTGTTTATCCACCCTCTGTATATTAGTTTGCATTTGTTGAGCCAAAGCCCCAATTCTCCCCTCCTTCTGCCCCTTTCTTTAAGAAAACCACTCTACCTGAGCCCTCTTGTTCTGGGATGGGCCCCCATTTCTGCACCTGCAGAGAGCTGTGGAGAGACCCACTTGATTCTAAACAAAGGAGGGAAACAAAAGCAAGAAACTGCCAGCTCTGGATGTCGAGGGCAGTGACAGGTAAGGGCGCAGGCTGACTGGTGTGTATTTTTGTCTCCCCCAGGCTTCTGAGCACGTCTGCTTTACCCACATTCTAGGAAACCCAGAAGGCATTAAAGGGTCAGAGACCTGGGTCCTGGGTGATATCTTCCTGAGGTTGTATTTCTCTGTTTTCGATTGGAAAAACAACAGGATTGGCCTGGCTCCTGCAGTGTAAATGCTGGGCTTCAGGAATCAATCAGGCCACTCCAAACACACACTCACTCACACCAAGGGCACTCCGGCCCAAGGGTGCTGATGAAACTGTGTTTGCTGCTCTGCAAAGTCCTATTCTCAGTAAAGAATAAAGCATTTCATCTCAATGGTGCTGATATGAATGGGTGCCTCTCTCTGGGGTCGGGGAGGTGCATCATAACCAGGCAGGATCTAGAATCAAGTCTGAATCACAAGTGAGAGGAGCCCAATTCCAACTGGCTTCAAGGAAAGAGGAGACAAATTGGAAGGACCCTGGGGCCCTGGGACGCAGGAATCAGAGTAAATCCAAAGATCGGTGATTGGATCCAAGAAATCAGAAGCCATCAAGCTCACTCTTTCTCTCCCTTGTTCTTTCCATTCTTTCATTTTTGATCATCTAAGCCTGAAAACTTTTTTCCCTCAGGCTACTACACCTAGTGAGGGAGTCTGAAGGTGCCTGCCGCAGGGTTCTGTATCCATAAAGTATCTAACCCAGAAGGAAAGAAGTTCTGAAAAATCTAGTTATCACAGAGGGCTCTGATTGGTCCACCTTAGGTCGTATATCCAGGCTGAACCAACCAACCTGGGAGGGCAAGCGGTACTGCGGCTTTACTTGATCACGTGGCCCTGTCCCGCCCCCATTGCCCCACCCCCTCACCCCACATCAGGTACCGAGGAGAAAGACATTATTTGGGGACTTGTGCCTTGGGTTTGCACTTTGCCTCCTCAACTCTTTGCCTGTGTGACCTTGATCAAGTCCCATAACCTCAGTTTCTCATCCAGAAAATGGGTATCATGATGATAATCCCACCTGGGGATTGCATGTGTGCGTGGGATCGGCAAGTGGCCTGGCTGAGCAGCGAACAAATATTAATTATTCTGCCTCCTGGGGGACAATCTGATGATTTCAGGGGACTCCTGACACCCACGGGGCTTAGTACTGAGTCAAGCAAATAACTGCTACTTCTGAAATACTTCTGAAATACTTCTGAAATACAGGGAATTCTGACTGAACCGGGGCTTCTGTTTTCCCGGCTCCACAAGGAGCTAAAGCACTGGCTCTGATTACTCCCCTCCTCACCCTTACCAGCCAACCTGTCCTTGCCAACTACTTCAAGCCTGAAATCACACTGCAAAGAGAGTTAAAGGCTTTTGGCTTCTCAGTTTCCCACATCTCCTAGGGTAGCACAAGAATCTGTTACCATTGTTATAGCCACGCTCTCCAGAAAACAAACTCACTCAGAGGGACAATGCAGATAGTGGAGTGCAGTTTATTACACCGGCGGGCCCAAGGCAGAGTCTCCTCTTAGCCAAGGACCCCGACCAGCATTTGTGAAAATCTTTTATACCCCGTGTGTACGTGTCTAAACCCACCACCCCAATTTCCTTGAGACTTACATAAACAAAGGAAGGGTAAATACAACTACAATAACCCCATCATTCACATGTTATGTCTTCAAACAGTCAATAATCAATAAGCCCATAGTTACATTCCAAATAGTTAATAATCAATAAGCTTGTGGTCATGTTCCAACCAGTTAATAATCGATAAGCCTGTGATTACATCCCAATAGATACGGAAAAAAATTTGTGACCTATCCAGAGACAGGGATGATTACAGTATGTTTCCTCTTAGACAATGAGTAACCTGAAGGTGATCTTCAAGATTCCCCTGTCTGGAGGCGGTCTTATCTTTCCATTGTCATTCCCACAGGCACTAAGCAGAGAGTTCAGAGTCCACTGGAAAGGCAGCCAAGCATGATCTGCACAGATAGGCCTGAGATGGAGTCCTGGCCCTATAAATTCCTTCTTCTCCATGGCAGCCTGCACAGTTCAAACTCTGAGGGTTATATGGAACTGGACCCATTTTTCCCCTTGTGACAAAAACATCTGTGGTTGTCTTAGAAACCTCTCTAAGCTTGCTGCTTAATGAGGAAATATATGTTGACCTGATCAAGTTTCTTTTCCCAGGATGATTCCAGCCACACAGTCAAGTAACCAGACATTCAGTCACCTAACCCCTTACAACATATGCCAAAAGCAAACCACCCATCACGCACGTCTCACTTGGCCCAAAGCACTATCGAATGGACCTGCCTCAACAATCCAAAAAGTTGGCTTGTATGCTCCAGAAGAGAGACTTTCTTAGGTTTCTTTCTATGGATATTCTGGAGTTGGGATTAGAGTTGAAGATGCCTTTGAAAGGTTGTTGCTGAACGATAGACGCCAGGATTCTTGGCCTCCGGAGGAGACAAATTCAATCTGGGGCCAGAGACGAGGCTGGATCGCTCAGAGCTTTTGTGTAATAAAGTTTTATTAAAGTATAAAGGAGATAGAGAAAGCTTCTGACATAGGTATCAGAAGGGGGCAGAAAGAGTGCCCCCGCTGCTAGTCTTCAGCTGGACGTTATATAGTCACTAGCAGTCTGTTAATGAAAAGAAAGGAATGTCTTAAAGCTCAGAATGGCACCAGGCCCCCCACCCATAAGATGCATTTTTGGATAATCTTGGCACCAGATAATTTATCCCAGGCCATAAAAAGATTGACTTGAATCTTGTAGAAGGGCAGAGTACCACACAAATAGTTTCATTTACATAGATTAGGGGAACAATATCTGAGTATAACATACTGGTTTGTCAAGTAGTTTGAGCCATTTGGCGGAACCAACTTGAAGACAGAGTCTGGGGTACATTAACATAGCTTAAGACAAACATTTTCATAAGAAAAACTGTATTGGTTAACTCAAGCTTTTGAGATAGTTAGCTTCAGGTGAAACCAGGTGTCATGGCAACACAGCATTTGAAGAGAAACCTCCTTTTAAATTTGTATAGAGAAGGAAAAAAAATATCTCTAGTTTGTTTCTTCCTGCCTTTTAAGAAAGATAAAAATGTCTGGCACTTGAAGCCTATTTCTTCTGTTTGGAGACCCCTGGCCTTCCTGCCTGTTACCCTCTCACCTTCATGGCCCCCGGTGCTAAATAGTTAAAACAGTGTCAAAGGCAGTGGAAACAGTTCAGGGCTTGAGAGTCCAATATTCTTCATTTAAATCCCAGCCTGACTTTTACTAGCTATGTGACCTTGGACAAATTATTCAGCCTTTTAATTCTTTTCTTCTTGGTAACAAGGGACTAACTCTACCAACCTCATGGGGTGGTTGTAATAGTTTAACAAGAAGCAAACACAAAAGTTTCTGGAGGTGCTAGAAAAACCACCAGACAAGCCATAGGTAGCACCAACTCATGCACTCTCACACCTTTGGAAAATCTATTACTGTAAAGTGCTGCCTGACAACCCTGACAGGCTCTCAGTTAGGCACATATGGGAGAACTCTGAAAGAACAGGTCCTAGAAGACAGCAAAGGATGTGGCTTTCTGAAACAGGCTCCAGACAATCTGAACAAAGGTCCACAAACATAAGGGGGACCAAGGTGCTTGGTACAGTTCAAATAATAATGGTTAACAACAGAAGTTGTTACCAAGTTAAAGTTAAATCTGACTTCCCTCCATTTACTTTTGTCCACATTCTACTCTGAAAATTCACCAGAGAGTGAGTCCAGTTTTTGTGAAAAACTTTTAGAGACTTGAAGGTTGGTCCTTATGCCCCCACCAAAATCTTGATTCTCCAGTGTAAACAAGCCTCCAAAATATCTGCCCACATTCCCACTTCCCAGCCAGATGGAGGGTTGGAAGCTAGTGGTCATGACCTTCACTCAGTGTCCAAAGTCTTCCCTACCCGGTTTCTAGAGCTCCCGGGTTCTCTTAATGTACTTCCTTCTTCTTAACATTTTTCATCTCTTCTGTTCGTTGCTATCTAGTCTTCACTTTTCATTCCTTTCCTCCATTTGCACAGTCTAAAATCTCTGAGATCACCATCACACACAGCGCAAATCCCACACTCTTGAAATTAGGCTTGACTGCCAAGCCTGGGAGGTGGTCTTCTACATGGGCCTGTGTATCATTAGTGCTGTTGTCCAGATTTTCAAGTCTTTGTCCTAAATTCAGGCTATATTACACATCCATACTCCCTCATTATTCACTGTAGCCCTGCGGCTTGTTATATAAAGCAGGTAGCAGTGACACAGCTCACTCCTGGCAAATGCTTTGATAGTGTTCACGAGCAGGAAAAAAAAGGCACAACCTAAAAGTTGACAATTCTGTTTTATTTGGCAAACTTTCTGAGGACTTCAAGCTTGGGGGCATCCTCTCAGATAGCTCTAAGGGATTTATCTGAAGAGGTAAAGGAGGAGGCAGGATATAGAGGAGTTTTTGCAACAAAAACCAGAGAGTTAGAGCATTAAAAGATTGCTGTTCATTAGAGAAGGTCAAATATCTCAGCTTAGGGAATTGAAGCATTTTTCAATATATGGGAAGATGCAAGAGCCTGGGTTCATTGAAATCATTTCTTTGATATGCACCTTAGCTGTCCAGGGAGTGTATTCACTTTCTTCTCATCCTGAGGCCCCTCTAGATACACAGCTGGTGGGGAGGCAGGTGGCTTCAGTAGCTGAGGGCTTGATGGAGGGCATCCTTTGCCATCCTGAATTCCTTCTGGGCTGACCTTTATAGGCAGCTATGTGATAGCTGGATGGCTGTAACATCCTTGGTTTACTGATATGGCAGGCCACACTTTTCATTCACAATAGTCAGTACACACATTGGCACATGCCCTTCTCCCTGCCACAGCAACCAGGAACACTGCAGATGGTGAAGCCTCCAACAGTCTGCATCCCCAGGAGAAGTCTCCAGTCAGAGCCCCAGGCAACTTGTGATGACAGAAAGATTTCACTCTGGGGACCCACCACTTGGCATGCAGAATCTTAGTCTGTGACCAGGATCGAACCTATTTCTCCAGCTGTCAAAGTTCAGAGTCTTAACTACTGGACGACCAGAGAAGTCCCAAGTTCCTATTTTTAAACTGTGCATTCTTTGTACCACCCATACTTGCCCAGACTGATTGATATAATGTATCCCTTAGGGCTAAGCTTCCAAAGTGACTGACAATCCCAGGAGTTCAGTAGGATGCCAGTGCTGCCCTCTTTGATAGTCATTCCCTCTGCCCACACTCACTCAGCAATGTCTTTTATCCATGGAGACACAGCTCAGTAGCCACCTCCACCAGGAAGCCTTCCAAACGTTTCACCCAAGGTGAGAGAGTTAAAGCTTAGGGCCCTTTAAGAAGGAGGTGAACATTCATGCCCATGCTTTCCTTAAAGATACATTGTGTAACAATGTATCTTGCCTGAGAAATGATCTTACTTTAGGTCTGGAACTAATGATCACAGAGCACAAAGTCTTACTCATGGAAATGCTTTCCTTAGGCTCTGTGATAATGATCATATTTGTAACATATCTTGCCTGGAAACCAATTTCTCAAGACTTGTCCCCCTGATTACACAGCCAACAGTATATCTCTCCCAGAGACCAGGCCCAGAAGCCTGTCTCCCTGGTTAATCTTGTGCCAAAGTTATCTCAAGATGTATGCCTTGGGAAAGGGTCTGGTGGAACTCTTACAACCTTGAGGTATTTTTTTTATCTATTCTCAGTAACCAGTTGAGACGTATACAGTGAGTTGGACTGTAGCCTGCCAGGCTCCTCCATCCATGGGATTTTCCAGGCAAGAATACTGGAGTGGGTTGCCATTTCCTTCTCCAGGGGATCTTCCCGACCCAGGGATCAAACCCAGGTCTCCTGCATTGCAGGTGGATTCTTTACCATCTGAGCCACCAGGAGAAGTATATATGGCCCCGCTTAATAAACTAGTGAGGCGGTACTCTCCTGCCCCCTTTTGATGTTGTCTGTCAGAATCTTTTCCTGTCACTTCCACTTTTAATAAAAATGTACACAAAGCTCAGTGACTGAGACTGTCTTTGGTCCTGGAGTTAAATCTTCTCCTTCGGAGACCATGAATCTGGTGGCACCGTTCACCGCAAGCTATCAAAGGCAACATTAGGCTTCAGCTTCCCAGGACTCCGGGAGCATGTCTCCATTACAGGCTGCTCACATTTCTTTTCTGACATTTGGATTCCTGGACTACAAGCCCCTTGCTAGTCTACATAGGAAAAGCTGGCACTCCAAGCATACAAGCTCTGGAGGAAACAGGTTCATGGGAAAAGATTATGAACTGGGCTTCAGGCCATCTTCTCCCTGGGCACAGTGTCTGAATTGTGGGCACAGTCTGAATGGTGTTCCTGCACTCCAGGCTCCGTCTATGCAGGGAGCATTTTCATGTTAGGCTTTGAACGCTTTGAAGAAGTGTTCACTGAAAGAATGAATATCCTAACAAATGAGATCCTTCCTCAGTTTCCCCCTCTCTCCCCTACCCTCTTGTCTTCTCTGCATCACTGGCTGGTCCCCCAAGCCCAGGACTAGGAACAGCTGGAATTAGCAGTCAGACAAACCTGGATTCAAATCTTGGATCTATGACTCACAGGCCCTATGGCCTCCAGGGAGATGCTTAACCACTCTCATATCAGTTTCCTCATCTGTAAATTGGGGACAATCTCAGGCTCTCAAGGTGCTCATGAAAAGCATGTAGGGAGATACAATCAGTGTCTGAGGTCTCCTTGAATGAATCAGGCCCTGTGTTTGGGACAGTGGAGTGGCAAGGAAAGGCTTCCCTGAGGGGGAAGACATTGGAGATGATGTTGAATATTGAGAAGGAACCAGCCATGGAAAGAGCTGGGAGAAGAACATTACAGAAGGGGAAATAGCCACTGCAAAGGCCCAAGGTAACGAAGGTTAATAAATGGCTACTTTTCCACCTCCAATCTTCCTTCCACACTAGGAACTCAGCCACACGTCACCCACCCTGACCCCATCACATACTTCACTAGTGAGATACCAGCAATGAGCCATCTCATCCTCCCCAGAAGAGAAACCCTGGAGCAGACACAGGGCTGAGTTGGCTCTGGGCCTTGAGTCCATGTAGACAAGATAGTTATTACCAGGGGCATCAGGTGCCAGGGGCACCACCAGTGACTGACCATCTCTGTATGCTTGTCCTCAGGGGTGGAAACTCCAGGGAACAGATAGAGCAAAGAAACAAACAATCGCTCTTGTCTCATCTTGCCCTGTGTGATCCTGTGGCCCCCTGACCACTCTGCTCTCTGGGCAAAATCTCCTTCCTCTACTCCTTCTCCGAAGGTGGCCTGAGATCAGCATCATCACCTGACCCTGTAGTCTGGTGGCCGGAAGCCTGCTCACAAGTACTTTGGACACAGGGATGCCCAGCCTTGCCCTGGTGTCTGTCCTTTTCCCCCAACCAGATCCATAAAGCAAAGTCCCCAAAGAACATGACTGGTTGCATCTTCTCTCAAGGACTTCAAAGCTACAAGCTCTTTTTTGAACATCCAGGAGGGAACATATCCTTTGCATCCAGACTTGTCTTAGCCCCACCAACCTCACTCAGCCAGGGGTTCCCTGAAAAAGAGTAAGACACTGCATCTGAAGTTGCCAGAAAGCTGAGCAGGAAAAGTGCTCCTCACTGTGAAAGAAGGTCCATGTTACCCAGTCTGCCAAGGGTCTGTGTTGTGTGAACCAAGAAGAGGAGATCTGGGGCTGATGAACTGGCCGTGAGTCCAGCAAGGCCTGGAAGTGCCTCCTGGGGCCGGTCCAGCTGGGGCCGCCCCCACTGTGCCTGGAACCCAGCAGACCCAGCTCCCAGTATTGCTTTCCTGCTGCTATAAGATAGTAGGTCTGGTGATAAAAGCTGAGCTGGACTTGAGGGGCAAGGGGAAAAGACTTCCACTCTGGCACCTGCAGACCTCTGAGAGCTGTCCAGCAGTGGATACAATTGAGCTTTCTCTGCTCTTTCCCTTCTCAGAACTCTCTCAGCCTGAGAACCAGAGGCCCTGGGTCCCTGTGCTTCACTAACTTACCTGCAGCCTTTGGGTAAGTCATACACCCCAAGGTTCAGTTTCCTGATCACTTGGATGAGGGGGACTGGACTTGCTCCAGAACACTTGTTCCAGACCGAAGCTCAGTACCAATTAGTGGACAAGTGGCTGAGAGGTACATGTTGCCAAGGACTTGGAGGCCACATCTGGTTGTCAGGGGGCCATGACCTCCTGGCAGTGTCTGGTGATGACGGACTCAGAACAGGGCGTGACAGACCAGTTGGCACACAGCTGCTGTGAGATGGAGGATCTTAAGGCCTTGCCCACTAAAGTTTTTGCCACCCGGGTTCTGTCGGATGAGATCAGGTAGTTACAAGACAGAAGTTACCAACTGGGAAGGTTTCGATTCCTCAGCAGAAACCCAAGATAGGCTGATGAATCACCTGTCATAAAGGAACTCTGGGTACAATACATGCCATGATACTTAGATAAATTAGGAATTATTTTAAATCTTTGGATTTAATTAGGAATTATTTAAATCTTTAAATCTGCCATTTTACTGTCCGGTCTGGGATGATGCCCACAGTTAGAGTGGAATCAAAGGGCCCCTGGGGAAGCTGTCCCCTCTCCCCATGACTCATTAGCAGTGAAATTAGCTCTATCCCTTCCATGTCCAGAGCAGGAATTCCAGCAGGAAGGATGTGACCTCCCAGTAAGGTTAACCAGAAGACTCAGGTGGGTCTGGCCCTCTGGTAGGCACCATTCTTTTCCCAGTGCCTCTTCCTTCCCTCCTGCATCCTGAGCAAGCAGACCTCCTCTTGGTTACTGGGTTGTGAATTCCTCTTCCCTTCCAAATATCCCTGCAGCTCCTCTCCTTGGCTCCCTCCCTACCCAGGCCCTCTCCCTCACCTGCAGATGGCCCTAAAGAGAGGAAACTGGAGAGAGGATGCCCAGTTCATTCTTTCTAAAAGTATCTTCACTCCTTCTACCTCCAGGCCCTGACCTGGCTCATCAAAGTCCCAACTGGATGACCAAGCAGCTTAGCAGTAGGGGAGGAGGGCAGGGGTGGACGGTGATCATGTGACAGGAGAAGAGCTGGAGTGTGAGCGTCTATGTCTCCAACCATTCAAGCAGTGGGGGCCTGCCCCAAGTCTGCTTGTCTTGGGTCCTCTAGGTATTACTGAAGACAGAAACTTCAGAGTGAACAATCTGTAAACTGCTGATTACAAAAAGATTTCAAACATCACAAAATAAAGAAGAATAGTAACAAGAACCCTGTATTTCTTCAAGCAGCATCAAGAACTACAGCGATACTCTGTTAGTCTGTCATAGCCAGGAGGCTACATGTCCAAGATCAAGGTGCTGGCCAACTGCATTCTTAGGACCTTTCTCCTTGGCTCACAGACAGTTCTCATATTACTGTGTCCTCACACATGGTGGTGGATGGGGCAGGAGGTAAGGAGGGAGGCAGAGAGAGAGAGAATGAAAGACAGAGAGGGAAGAAGAGATTGAGGAAGCTCTCAGGTGGCTCTCCCAGTAAAGGTGCTAATCAAATCCGAGGGCCCCACCATTAAGACCCCATGTCAACAAAGTGTGTGTTAGTCACTCAGCCATGTCCAACTCTCTGTGACCCCATGGACTGTAGCCCACCAGGCTCCTCTGTCCATGGACTTCTCCAGGCAAGAATACTGGAGTAGATTGCCATTTCCTTCTCCAGGGGATCTTCCTGACCCAGGAACTGAACCTAGGTCTCCTGCAGTTCAGGAAGATTCTCTACCATCTGAACCACCAGAGAAGCCCCCAACCAAAATTTCAACCAAATTACCTCCCAAAGGCCCTGGCTCCCAACACCATCACATCAGGAGTTATGCATTCAACATCTGAGTTTGGGGGTTGACACAATGCAATCCATACCAACTACACAGGTCTTTTTTTAAATGAAGACAGACCCTCATTTAAAATTATTTTTTTACTATTTATTCATTTTTGCTGAAGTATTTTAAGGAAGGGATTACCATTTCACAAAATATACATAACCATGGTGCTATTTTGTTCCAAATAAAATTAATGTCTAATATCAAGTCCGTGTTCAAATTTTCCTAATCCTCTGAAAACAAACGTATGTTAACAGTTTATTGATTCAAATCAGGATCTAGACAATGGGAACACATGTTGCATTTGATTGTCTCAGACTTTAACTAAATAGCAGTCACCCCTCCCCTCCCTGCACCCTGCTTTTTATGCCATTTATTTTAATAAGTGGGAGGAGGTGAGTGGTTTGTCTTATACAATTGGGTTTAGAGCAAGTGTTGCGTTGAAAGCAGGAGTCCACAACACTGGTACCAGGACCAGGACCAGTCCTTGGCCTGTTAGGAACCAGGCCTCACAGCAGGAGGTGAGCAGCAGGCCAGTGAGTGAGGCTTCATCTGTATTTACAGCTGCTCCCCATAGCTCTGCCATCATGAAACAGTCTAGTTCCAGGAAAACAAGCTCAGGGCTCCCACTGATTTTGCATTATGGTGACTTGCATAATTATTTCATTATGTATCACAGTGTAATAATAATAAAGTCCATAATAGATAAAATACCCTTGAATCATCCTAAACCAATCTGCCACCCTGGTCTGTGTAAAAATTATCTTCTGGAAACTAGTTCTTGGTGCCAAAAGTGTTGGGGAGTGCTGGTTTAGAGGGTTGCTTCTCTGTTCCTTTATCTGTGTTTCCCCCTGAAAACTGGTAGGTAGGTCTAGACTTGAGTTCAACCATTTTTATTGAAATATTTCACATACAGTTCCATATATTTCTTATGGCATCACTTTAAGAGACTCATAATTTCTAGTTGCTGAGATGCATTGGGTTCCGATGTTGACAACCTCATGCATCCATTATAAATGTCCCCTTTAACATTTCATCTTATGGTTTTAGCATCCACTGATGACCTCTGCCAAGATCCATTCTTTCATGAGGATGAGTGGTGTTTCCTATTTCTACCACTCCTTCTGAATTTAATACCTGAAATTTCTTTAATTAAAAAGAACATTCCTTCAGCTCTTTGTAGTTACATGAAATATACTACATACAAACAAAAGCAGCATAAACACTGACGATTATTCACTTTCTTGGTGCTCAGAATGGAGAGTTGGTGCCGGAGCAATCTGTCACTGTCGCAAATCAGATGTTGTGTCTTAGCTTTTAGAAATTCTTAAATATTTAATTTGTTTCTGTCTATTTGATGTGATGCTAAAATTGTCCCATCTTTGGTGTCTTCATGTCAGTTCCTAAAGTTTTTGTCCAGCTCTTGCAGGTCTTTGAAGGCCCACAACTTTCTGGTCCTTCAAGATTCCCAGACTGATCTTGTGCATTGCTTTCCCAGAGCTGAAATCAACCATCTCTATAGGAATCTCTGGAACCTCTGCTGGGAAATGGTATTTAGAGGCCACCAGCTAGGCCCTCAGAGGGCAACTTTTACCAAGTTGCCATCGTTTCTGGGCTTTGTAGTGGTCATAGCTGTAAAGTACAGATTTTCTTTAAAAAAGTTTTTTAAAAATTAAAAATACAAAAATAATTAGTTAGTACAAATTCATGATTTCAATTCAAGTTTTGGACTCAGTAGGAGAAGAGGGTGGGATGATTTGAGAGAATAGCTTTGAACCGTATACATTATCGTTTGCAAAACAGATGATCAGTGCAAGTTCAATGCAGGAAGCAGGGCACGCAAGGCCGGTGCTCTGGGACAACCTAGAGGGGTAGGGTGGAGAAGGAGATGTGAGTGGGGTTTAGGATGTGGGGGACACATGTATACCTGTGGCCGATTCAAGCTGATGCATGGCCAAAAAAAAAAGACAATATTGTAATTATCCTCCTCAAAATAATTAATTTTAAAAAATTAAACATTAAAAATAAGGCTGCTGGGTTTTATCTAAGGTTTTATGTTTTATACCTAAACCTCTTTTCTCTATTCACTGAAAGACTTGCTTCAGACAAAATTAGCATTAATTGCTTGCTTATCTATAAGTAAAACAATAAAAGCATAAAATAAATATATAAATTAAATAAATAAATGATAATAAATAAAATAAAATAAAAAACATAAACATAAAAACAATACTTTCACAGTCGCAATATCCCCAACAATAAGGTGTTGGATATAGTCTCAGATTTCTTTGCTTTTTAGTTTTTGGTTTTCTTTGGTTTTGTTTTGGATGGGGGCAATTTTTGGTTTTTTATCATTGTCCTTAGAAAATATCCCAATCTTAACACAGACTCAAAATGCTGCATTTTAAAGCCATTTAAGTAATGTTTTTTTTCTGTGCAGCAATGTCATCAGCTTGATACAATTAGGCTCATTTATTTTAGTGTGTTCTCAGTTTCCACAGGTGTGCTTATTTATCTATTTTTTATTCTGTAATGTGTTTTCATGGTTGCAAAGTCAAACTATAAAACAAACAAACAAAAAATCACACTTCTGTCCCTGCCCCACACCCATAAATCACATCTTTTAGTAGCTTTTGGCTTTTTATTCAACTCTTTCTTATTGAAAATACACATATACGTGTTATAAAAGGAACAAACTATAAGCACTTTTCCAGTTCTTCATTTTTTAAAAACTAAACAGTGCACCCTAAATATCTCACCCATCCCACTCCTCCATTCACATTAAACCCACTTGTTGGCATGCCCTGTACCTTACTCACCATTGCCCCAGCAGATCTCTTCCAGTGTGTTTCTAATCTTTTGCTTTTACAAGCAATGTGGCAGTAAATAAGTATTTATTATAAGTGCATATGGCTTCTTTGGGCTTCCCTGATGGCTCAGCAGTTAAGAAGCCGCCTGCCAATGCCCAAGACACGGTTTCAATCTCTGGGTCAGGATGATCCCCTAGAGGAAGAAATGGCAACCCACTCCAGTATTCTTCCCTGGGAAATCCCAAGGACAGAGGAGCCTGGCGCACCAAAGTCCATGGGGTCAGTAAAGAATTGGACATGAGTCAGCAACTAAAACAACAGCAAATGGTTTGCTGTATTTTTCCCAAGGTATCTTACAGATAGATTCCCTAGAAGTAGAATTGTTGAATAAAAGGTCATACATGTATGTCATTTGTTTGATGCTTTCAAATACCCTCTGTTAAGACTGAACCACAAAAACTGAATTTAAACAATGTGCAAAAGTGAGGGATAAGACCCAGTGCCCCAAAACTATATCCACCCGGTGACCAGGCCAGGCTTCCGTTTGTCCTAACCAGGGGACAGGCCTGGATAGATCTCATGCAGGAAAATTCAGGCCCTGGGAATCATGGGAGGAGCCATAAAACTCCAGTGTCTTTACTTGGGCTAGAAAAAGTTTAACAGGTAGCCCTGGTTCTCTCAGGCAAATGAGGAGCTCTCAATGGTTTTCTTTCCCCTCTTTGATTGATAAAACACTTCAAAATTATTTCTTTCTGTGTTTGGTTGGGGGGACAAAATGTTTCGTGGTGTGGACCCTATTGGGGAATTATATCAGAATTCTATCTATTTGTCACCAGTAAATGGACATTATTAAATTCCTTGGTTTATTTGACCCTGAACAAAGCTAGGGGAGGTGATGCAATTCCAGTTAAGCTATTTCAAATCCTAAAAGATGATACTGTTAAAGTGCTTCACTCAATATGCCAGCAAATTTGGGAAACTCAGCAGTGACCACAGGACTGGAAAACATCAGTTTTCATTTCAATCCCAAAGAAGGGCAATGCCAAAGAATGTTCAAACTACTACACAATTGCATTCATTTCAACTGCTAGCAAGGTAATGCTCAAAATCTTTCAAGATAGGCTTCAACAATATGTGAGCAAAAAATTCTAGATATACAAGCTGGATTTAGAAATTGATTTTGAATCAGAGATCAAATTGCAAACATCCACTGGATCATAGAAAAAACAAGGGATTTTTTTTAATCTGCTTCTGCATCATTGACTATGCTAAAGCCTTTGACTATGTGGATCAGAACAAATTGTGGAAAATTCTTAAAGAGATGGGAATACTAAACCACTTTACACACCTCCTGAAAAACTTGTATGCAGGTCAAGAAGCAACAGTTAGAACCAGACATGGAACAACCAACTGGTTCAAAGTTGAGAAAGGAATATGTCAAGGCTGTATATTACCACTCTGTTTATTTAGCTTCTATGCAGAGAACATCATGCAAAATGCTGGGCTGGATGACTCACAAGCTGGAATCAAGATTTCTGGGAGAAAATATCAACAACCTCAGATATAGAGATGATACCACACTAATGGCAGAACGCAAAGAAGAGCTAAAGAGCCTCTTGATGAAAATGAAAAAGGAGAGTGAAAAGGCTGGCTTAAAACTCAACATTCAAAGAACTAAGATCATGGCATCCAGTCCCATATTTCATGGCAAATAGATGGTAGGAAAGTGGAAACAGTGACAGATTTTATTTTCTTGGGCTCCAAAATCATTGTGGATGATTACTGCAGCCATGAAATTAAAAGAAGCTTGCTCCTTGGAAGAAAAGCTATGACCAAGCTAGACAGCATATTAAAAAGCAGAGACATCACTTTGCCTGCAAAGGTCTATCTAGTCAAAGCTATGGTTTTTCCAGCAGTCATGTACAGATATGAGAGTTTGACCATAAAGAAGCCTGATCACTGATGAGATGGATGAAGCTGGAGCCCATTATACAGAGTGAAGTAAGCCAGAAAGATAAAGAACATTACAGCATACTAACACATATATATGGAATTTAGAAAGATGGTAACGATAACCCTATATGCAAAACGGAAAAAGAGACACAGAAATACAGAACAGACTTTTGAACTCTGTGGGAGAAGGTGAGGGTGGGATGTTTCAAAAGAACAGCATGTATACTATCTATGGTGAAACAGGTCACCAGCCCAGGTGGGATGCATGAGACAAGTGCTCCGGCCTGGTGCACTGGGAAGACCCAGAGGAATCGGGTGGAGAGGGAGATGGGAGGGGGGATCGGGATGGGGAATAAGTGTAAATCTATGGCTGATTCATATCAATGTATGACAAAACCCACTGAAATGTTGTGAAGTAATTAGCCTCCAACTAATAAAAAAATTAAAAAAAAAAAAAAAAGAAGCCTGATCACTGAAGAATTGATGCTTTCAAACAGTGGTGCTGGAGAAGAGTCTTGAGAGTCATTTGGACAGCAAGGAGATCATACAAGTGAATCCTAAAGGAAACCAACCCTGAATATTCTTTGGAAAGACTGATGCTGAAGCTGAAGATCCAATACTTTGTCCACCTGATACGAAGAGCTGACTCACTGGAAAAGACCCTGATGCTTGATCATATTGAGGGCAAGAGGAGAAGGGGGAGACAGAGTATGAGATGGTTGGATGGTACCATTGACTCAAAGGACATGAGTTTGTGCAAAATCAGGCAGGTGATGAAGGACAGGGAAGCCTGGCATTCATGGGTCACAAGGAGTCAGACACAACTTAGCAACTGAACAACACCAGCAACAACGTTCTTTACAAATGGAAGGAAAACTAGCACGGGTAATATGTGTTCAGTCTCTTATTCAATCAGCCAACTTGAGTTGAATCTCCTCTCTGTGCCCACTGTTCTCCCAACTCTAAGCCAGAAATAAAAACCTGCAGAGACTGAAGGCTGAATTCAGCACACAATTGTTGGAGATTTGGCTCACACTGTGTTTTTTTAAAAAAAGACAAAAGAAAACGTTAGTTGATAAGATTTAAAACCAGGAGATTTTATGTAAATATCAGGACTTCTGACTGAGAATGCACAGCATTCCGCAGCAGTGTTTTTTCTCCAAGTTGGCAAGAGTCTCCCTACTTAGTTCTGTTTGGTTTTTCAGCCAAGCCACAAGGAAGAGATTACAGTAGAAACACTGTATTCTGAGAACTTTCCAAGTCCATATCACATGGACACTGATGGAAGAAAAAGTTTTATCGAGAGTTAGGTATTTCTTATCAGATCCATTAGTGGCCTGAAGGGGAAAATTAGGGCATGTCAGAGCATATATAACAAGTTCCTGGTCACTGCTACATGCTCAGAACTTGATCTTCCCTGAGTACTTGGAGCCAGGAAAGAAGCATGAGGTGGCTTGGGTTCCTCGGGCTGGTAGCCCTCTCAGAGTGCGTAATGATATAAGTATGTGGACCATAAGTGGCATCATCTCTCTTTCTGGGATGTTTTTCTTCTTGTCCTTTTATTCTTCCATCCAGTTAGAGTGAGAAGGGAATATAATCATTCCCTGAAAGTCCTAAAAGTTCTACTCTCACTTATTGATGAGGACCTTGCCATTGGCACCAGGGGCCCAAGGGTCTTGGGGTTGGCCTGCAGGATTGCACAACTCAGGAAGTGCAGTCACATGGTGACCTATGTGAAAATGGCACTCCTTGGAATTGTTCAGTGCACAACCTGTGCAACTGTAGGTGTGGCCCTGTGGAATAGCATTTCTCTTGCATTTGCTTCTAAGTCTTTTCTCCTCTGTCTCTCCAGTTCTGTGTGTACATGTCTTATCTGTGTGTCTGATCTTCTATCTCTCCAATTCTTTGGATGTCTCTGTGTGTGGAGAACTCTGATTTTTTTTTCCCCTATTCTGATTCCTCCTTGCTTCTCTAGCACCATAATTTCCCTAATTTATTCCCCATCTCCTGGCTTCCTCTCTCACTCCTCTCTTCTGCTTGAGCCCCAGAGGAAGATCAGGAGAGCTACCTTTAGGCTGTTTTACCTCTAACAAGCAGCGTGACCACAGCCAAGACACAAACTCCTCGCATTTCAAATTGCTCCCTTGTAAAAAGAGGATGAAAATCCTTCTTCTACCTCCCTCCCTGAGCTTCTTTGAGAAAAATACAGTGAGATGGTAACAGCAATGGTAATGGCTGGCATTGTGGAGACTTCCTGTGTTTTTATATCAGGTACATTATATCCATCATTTCACTTAAGAACCAAACATTCTATGTGGGAGTGTGGGGATTATTATATTGCACCTTTTTAACTGTTGGGGAAACTGAGGCTCCAAATGGTCATTAAAATGCCTGGAAAGCACACAGTGCCGTCACAAAGCCAAGTATGACAGTCACACTCACACGGACAGCTGACTGCTGCCCCTTCTTTGTTCCCTTTTTGCCATGTTCAGTGAAAGAATCCCTCTAACAAAGATGAAGACCATGCAAAGAAACTTCCAGAAAAAATACTTATTGAAAAATTTCCAGAGGGAACACGCTTACAGGAGACTGTCCCAGAAGTCTAGTCTTGATCCAGATTTCTCTTATCTACAGAGGAATCCCCTGCATGTGAGTGTGTTCTGAGAATGGCACTCCACAGCACCCCCTGGTGCTCTGGCCTAGCACTGGGGCTCATCTGGAGGTGCCAGGTGGGATGTTGGGGCTGGGGCTCCTGCAGGAGGCAGAAACACTGTGGGAACAGGGGCCCCATTCCCAGAGGAGAAGCCATTCCCATCCTCAACTCTTGGTCTGTGGTCACTGGGCCCAACAATGACCAGGTGGGGGTTAACATCCATTTCTGTGCCAAAGTTGGGCCATTAGTTTGAGGGAGATTGTTCTTTCTGAACCCACTGTGTCATTGAGTTTCATGTGAAGGGTGAACCATGCATGATCAAAACGTAAATTCAACTGTAAATCAAGTGTGAAAGTGTAGGCAGGGGAAATTCGGCCTCCAGATCCAAGAATGACAACAGTAAAATGATACTGAGCCCCGGCGCTAGTAGTAAAGAACCCGCCTGCCAGTGCAAGAGAGAAAAGAGATGCAGGTTCCATCTCTGGGTCGGGAAGATCCCGTGGAAGAAGGTATGGCAACCCACTCCAGTATTCTTGCCTGGAGAATCCATGGACAGAGGAGCCTGGCAGGCTACAGTCCATGGGGTTGCAAAGAGTCAGACACAACTGGAGCACCTTTGTACACACATGGCATATGACACCATAGAAGTCTAGCAATATAGTTATTGTTCTTGATTAGAAAAATGTCTCCTATCTTCTTCCAGAATGCACAGGCCACCCTGAGAGATAGGCAAAGAGTAAACAGATGTCAAATGAAAGGGCCACCTGCATGGTGTTAATAGGATATGGTCTTGGTTTAGAGAAACTGGCCCAGAGTGACCTGGACAAAGGGCCTCCTGAGCAAGGCGGTGTTTATGCTGGGTATGAAGAGGAGACTGGAGAGCTTCTCAAATGAAGGCTCTAATCTGGGCAGAGGCTGTGAGATGAGGGGTTGAAAACTGATTTTAGTAGCTATGGGAAACCCAGCAGGAGGCAGTACTCCAGAAATCAGGGTGGCCAGCCAGCCAGTTCTGCCCTAACCACAAGCCCCTGACCCTGGTAGTTCACCTATGTCAGCAACATCCCCATTGGAATGCCCAGTCAAGAGTTCCGGTTCATGTTTGACACCGGCTCATCGGCCTTCTGGGTGTCCTCCGTTTATTGTCAAAGTCCCTCCTGCTGTAAGTATATCTGCCCTCCCACCCATTTTGTCCTCCCCTTCCCCTTCTTCTCCATCCTTGGCACCTGAAGCTCACTCATCTCTTTTGTCTCCAGCTAGACAAACTCGCTTCAACCCTAAATATCTACCACTTTCCGCCCCTCAAACCAGCAATTCAAATTCATCCACAGATCTTGGTGGATGGAGGGAGTTCTTGGCTTTGACACCATCCAGGTAATGTGGAAAACAAGGAGTTGAGTCAGGACTGCCCTTCAGAGTGACCACTGCTTACAAAGCAGATGCCGGACCAGTTGGCAGGGCCCTTCCTCCCAAAAGGCCCCTAGAGTCTGGCCATCTGCCCCTCAGGACACTGTCCCTGGGGAAACAGAGCCCCTGCGGAACACAAACTCCCAGAATGGCCAACCCAGAGAGTGGCCTGGGGGTGTGGACTTGCCTGTGAGCATTCAAGTTTCATTTTGCTGAGAGCAGAGAGAAGAGAGATAAAAGCAGCCACTTTTATTCTCAGACTCTACTGGGCACTTCATGGTAATAACTTGTTTAATCCGGCAACATTCCCACACAGCAGGTACTGTGATTAGCTCCATGATACAGGTAAGGGAACTGAGGCACAGAGCGAGGGCCTTGCCAAGGTCACACATCTGGTAAGCAGTGGAGCTGGGCTGGCCCGTCAGGACTCAGGCAGGTGTGTGTGGGGGGGAAGAGGATAAAACTGATCTGGGGCCCTTAGGGGCATCCAGGCAGGGAAAGCAGGGGGCCACACATGTGGGAGGGGCCTGATAAGTGAATGTTCACTCTAGGGGGCCACTGAGAGTCTAATCAAAACTATGGCCTGCCTCCCCCAAAGTGCCTGATGTTTTGTCTATCTCTCCCTCCCTCCTCTCTCACTCTTTCTCTCTCACAGGCACACACACCTCCAAAAGGCCATCTCTGAAACACAGTTTTCATCAGAACCCTGCCAGCGACCTTGTATAATGGGCTTCTGTCTTTCTGGGCAGACGCTGAATCCACAATACATTACAATGGATTCAGTCCATTTCTGTCACCAGATCATAGTGACGCCAAAGATGAGACTACTCTGCTCTCTTGGAGAAGGAAATGGCAAACCGTTCCAGTATCTTGCCTAGAAAATCCCATGGACAGAGGAGCCTGGTGGGCTACAGTTCATGGGACACGACCAAGCACACCCTGCTGTCTACTCATTTTGTCCACAAGGGGGCACCACTGGGTCCTGTCCTGAGTCTTGCTTGCCCCACCTGGACAGAAGGCAGGAGGCCAATTTGACTGACTCAGATGGTGTTTTTCAGAGGAGCAGATGTTTTAAAATCCACAGCCCCACACAAATGGAACCCAAATTCCTGTCCCAGCTTGGTCCAACCGTCTGAGGTCCATACATGGCAGTTCTTCTCTGCAGTGCTAATGGCATCTGTGCCCCAGACCCAGACCCAGACCCAGTTCCCAAACCTTTCCGTGGGTACCATGTCCTCTCCCGCAGATCGGAGTCTTTGTAGCGGTAAACCAGAGCTTTGGTCTGAGCCGGAAGCAGTAGAACGCACTCATGGAACATACACCATAGATGGCATCCTGGGCTTGGGCTACTCTAACTTTACCATCGGAGGGGTCATTGCTGTCTTTGACAACCTGAAGAAACGAGGAGTCACTTACCAACCAGTCTTGGCCTTCTACTTCAGCAGGTAAGTCTGAGCTGGACAAGGCCTCTCTCCAAATTAGCTGTAAGATGATTGGCTTGCAGCTGCATGAAAAATTATAGACCACCCCATCCAGAAGTTTCTTGAAGCCTCCTCAGAAGGCTGGGTGGTTAAAGCCCAATCTAGCCTAGGAGAACTGCTAACCCAGGGACCCACCTGGCCCCATTACTGCTTTTGCCAATAAATTTTGGGGGGAACACAACTATGCTCATGGACTCAAGGGGAGCAGTTAGGTCTAGCGGAGGAAATAGGGAGCGCAATGGAAGATGTTAGCAAACAGACTGAAGGAGAAGGCAACAGTATTTGCTGATGGATTTGATATGGAAGGAAGGAGGGGGATGGCGGGAATATTTCCTTCCTCATTAACATTTCACTGGGAGCCCATGACCGGCTACACAATATGCTGGAGCCAGTGCAAAATAAAACCATGGGACCCCCTTGTTCAAAATGTACTAGGAATTTCCAGACAGGGAGAGCAGAGGTGTGGGCCCTGCTGAGTGTGGGACCCCATGGAAAGCGCTGGTCACAAGCAGGTGAAGCCAAACCTGGGTGAGTCTGAACCCATGCCCTTACTGCCCTGGAGCCTTGGGTTTTCCAAAAAAACAAAAAACAAAAAAACAAGCTAGACAAGGGAGGATGCTAGACCCCTCCAGCA
This sequence comes from Cervus canadensis, assembly GCF_019320065.1. Classification (NCBI taxonomy): domain Eukaryota; kingdom Metazoa; phylum Chordata; class Mammalia; order Artiodactyla; family Cervidae; genus Cervus; species Cervus canadensis. Next base: position 37,167,251 of record NC_057414.1, read on the forward strand.
TGGTTTCCCTGAGGATATTTCTAAGAACACAGGTCACTGGCAGGGACCAGACCCTCCTCAGAAGGCTGGGTGGTTAAAGCCCAGCCTGGCTGCCCAGCTTCCAACCTCTTCTGTGGCACTCGTCAGATGGTGACTGACCTGAATCAGGCACTCAAGCCCTCTGAGCCTCAGTCTCCACATCTGTAAAATGGGGACCGTAGTAGTGCCTCTGATGGGTGCTACTACCAGACAGAACCTGGTGTCACTGTCCTCCAATGGGACCCCTCTTTCCTTCCCTCATCAGGGAGAAGGAGGATGGCAGCGCAGTGATGTTTGGCGGGGTGGACCACACCTACTACAAAGGAGAGCTCAGCTGGGTACCGGTGTCCCAAGCTGGCTTCTGGCAGATCGCCCTGGAGCGGTAAGCCTCTCCCTCTGAGGACCACCCCACGTGATGCTCCCACCTGTGCACACGGACACATGCAGACACACACAAGTGCACTCACAGACACACAGTCACACACAGACATGTGATGCACCCCAAAACACACAAGAACACATATGAATACACACATAGGCACACATATAAACACACAGAGGCAGGAGGAGCCAAGATGGCGGAGGAGTAGGACGGGGAGACCACTTTCTCTCCTACAAATTCATCAAAAGAATAACTGAACGCAGAGCAAACTTTGCAAAACAACTTCGGATCGCTAGCTGAGGTCATCAGGCGCCCAGAAAAGCAGCCCATTGTCTTCGAAAGGAGACTTTTACGATTTTTTAATTAGGGGGGAAAAAAAAATTTTTTTTTTTTCTTTTTTCTTTTTCTTTTTTTTTTCTTTTTTTTCTTTCCTTTTTCTCTTCTATTTTCTATTTTTCTTTTTCTCTTATTTCTTTTAAAGTCCTCTAGTACTCCTCTACTACTCCTTAATTTTCATTTTCAATACACTATAACCTTACAAAAAAAAAAAGAAGAGAAGCCCTATTTTTAAACCGAAGATTATTCTCTCCCAATCTTGACTCTGTTTTCTACCTCAGAACACCTCTATTTCCTCCTTTCCCCTTCTCTTCCCAATCCAATTCTGTGAATCCTTGTAGGTGACTGGGCTACGGAGAACACTCTGGGAACAGACAGCTGCGTAGATCTGTCTCTCTCCTCTTGAGTCCCCCTTTTTCTCCTTCTGTTCATCTCTATCTCCCTCCTCCCTCTCCTCTTCTTCATGTAACTCTGTGAACCTCTCTGGGTGTCCCTAACGGGGGAGAATCTTTTAGCCATTAACCTAGAAGTTTTCTTATCAGGGCTGTATAGTTGGAGAAGTCCCGAGACTACAGGAAGAATAAAACTGAAATCCAGAGGCAGGAGACTTAAGCCCAAAACCTGAGAACACCAGAAAACTCCTGACTACATGGAACTTTAAGTAATAAGTGACTGCCCAAAAGCCTCCATACCTACACTGAACCAACCACCACCCAAGAGCCAATAAGTTTTAGAGCAAGACATACCACGCAAATTCTCCAGCAACGCAGGAACATAGCCCTGAACATCAACATACAGGCTGCCCAAGGACACACCTAACACATAGACCCATCTCAAAACTCATTACTGGGCACTCCATTGCTCTCCAAAGAGAAGAAATCAAGTTCCACACACCAGTACACTGACGCAAGCTCCCCTAACCAGGAAATCTTGACAAGCCAATTGTCTAACCCCACCCACTGGGTTAATCCTCCACAATAAAAAGGAACCACAGACCTCCAGAATACAGAAAGCCCACTCCAGATACAGCAATCTAAACAAGATGAAAAGGCAAAGAAATACCCAACAGGTAAAGGAACATGAAAAATGCCCACCAAGTCAAACAAAAGAGGAGGAGATAGGGAATCTACCTGAAAAAGAATTTAGAATAATGATAATAAAAATGATTCAAAATCTTGAAAACAAAATGGAGTTACAGATAAATAGCCTGGAGACAAAGATTGAGAAGATGCAAGAAATGTTTAATAAAGACCTAGAAGAAATAAAAAAGAGTCAATTAAAAATGAATAATGCAATGAATGAGATCAAAAACACTTTGGAGGGAACCAAGAGTAGAATAACGGAGGCAGAAGATAGGATAAGTGAGGTAGAAGATAAAATGGTGGAAATAAATGAAGCAGAGAGGAAAAAAGAAAAAAAGGATCAAAAGAAATGAGGACAACCTCAGGGACCTCTGGGACAATGTGAAACGCCCCAACATTCGAATCATAGGAGTCCCAGAAGAAGAAGACAAAAAGAAAGGCCATGAGAAAATACTCGAGGAGATAATAGCTGAAAACTTCCCTAAAATGGGGAAGGAAATAGCCACCCAAATCCAAGAAACCCAGAGAGTCCCAAACAGGATAAACCCAAGGCGAAACACCCCAAGACACATATTAATCAAATTAACAAAGATCAAACACAAAGAACAAATATTAAAAGCAGCAAGGGAGAAACAACAAATAACACACAAAGGGATTCCCATAAGGATAACAGCTGATCTATCAATAGAAACCCTCCAGGCCAGAAAGGTGAATGGCCAGGACGTACTGAAAGTAATGAAGAGAAATAACCTACAGACCTGATTACTGTTACCCGCATAGGATTCTCATTCAGATATGAAGGAGAATTCAAAAGCTTTACAGATAAGCAAAAGCTGAGAGAATTCAGCACCACCAAACCAGCTCTTCAACAAATGCTAAAAGATCTTCTCTAGACAGGAAATACAGAAAGGTTGTATAAACGTGAACCCAAAACAACAAAGTAAATGGCAAAGGGACCACACCTATCAATAATTACCCTAAATGTAAATGGGTTGAATGCCCCAACCAAAAGACAAAGATTGGCTGAATGGATACAAAAAAAAGACCCCTATATATGCTGTCTACAAGAGACCCACCTCAAAACAAGAGACACATACAGACTAAAAGTGAAGGGCTGGAAAAAAATATTTCATGCAAACGGAGACCAAAAGAAAGCAGGAGTCGCAATACTCATATCAGATAAAATAGACTTCAAATAAAGGATGTGAAAAGAGACAAAGAAGGACACTACATAATGATCAAAGGATCAATCCAAGAAGAAGATAAAACAATTATAAATATATATGCACCCAACATAGGAGCACCGCAATATGTACGGCAAACACTAACGAGTATGAAAGAGGAAATTAATAGTACACAATAATAGTGGGAGACTTTAATACCCCACTCACAACTATGGATTTAGATCAACTAAACAGAAATTACAAGGAAACACAAACCTTAAATGGACACAATGGACCAGCTAGACCTAATTTCGATATCTATAGGACATTTCACCCCAAAACAATCAACTTCACCTTTTTCTCAAGTGCACACGGAACCTTCTCCAGAATAGATCACATCCTGGGCCATAAATCTGGTCTTGGAAAATTCAAAAAAATTGAAATCATTTCAGTCATCTTTTCTGACCACAGTGCAGTAAGATTAGATCTCAATTACAGGAAAAAAAATTGTTAAAACTTCAAACATATGGAGGCTAAATAACACGCTTCTGAATAACCAACAAATCATAGAAGAAATCAAAAAAGAAATCAAAATATGTATAGAAATGAATGAAAATGAAAACACAACAACCCAAAACCTATGGGACACTGTAAAAGCAGTGCTAAGGGGAAGGTTCATAGCATTACAGGCTTACATCAAGAAACAAGAAAAAAAACAAATAAATAACCTAACTCTACACCTAAAGCAATTAGAGAAGGAAGAAATGAAGAACCCCAGAGTTAGCAGAAGGAAAGAAATCTTAAAAATCAGGGCAGAAATAAATGCAAAAGAAACTAAAGAGACCATAGCAAAAATCAACAAAGCTAAAAGCTTGTTTTTTGAAAAAATAAACAAAATTGACAAACCATTAGCAAGACTCATTAAGAAACAAAGAGAGAAAAACCAAATTAACAAAATTAGAAATGAAAATGGAGAGATCACAACAGACAACACTGAAATACAAAGGATCATAAGAGACTACTACCAGCAGCTCTATGCCAATAAAATGGACAACTTGGAAGAAATGGACAAATTCTTAGAAAAGTATAACTTTCCAAAACGGAACCAGGAAGAAATAGAAGATCTTAACAGAGCCATCACAAGCAAGGAAATCGAAACTGTAATCAGAAATCTTCCAGCAAACAAAAGCCCAGGACCAGATGGCTTCACAGCTGAATTCTACCAAAAATTTAGAGAGGAGCTAACACCTATCTTACTCAAACTCTTCCAGAAAATTGCAGATGAAGGTAAGCTTCCAAACTCATTCTATGAGGCCACCATCACCCTAATTCCAAAACCAGACAAAGATGCCACAAAAAAAGAAAACTACAGGCCAATATCACTGATGAACATAGATGCAAAAATCCTTAACAAAATTCTAGCAAACAGAATCCAACAACATATTAAAAAAATCATACACCATGACCAAGTGGGCTTTATCCCAGGAATGCAAGGATTCTTTAATATCCGCAAATCAATCAATGTAATACACCACATTAACAAATTGAAAGATAAAAACCATATGATTATCTCAATAGATGCAGAGACAGCCTTTGACAAAATTCAACACCCATTTATGATTAAAACTCTCCAGAAAGCAAGGAATAGAAGGAACATACCTCAACATATAAAGCTATTATGACAAACCCACAGCAAGCATCACTCCCAAAAAAAATGGGTGAAAATTTGAAGCATTTCCCCTTGAAATCAGGAACAAGACAAGGGTGCCCACTCTCCACCACTTATAGTTCAACATTGTGTGAATTCGCACAGCAATCAGAGCAGAAAAAGAAGTAAAAGGAATCCAGATAGGAAAAGAAGAAGTGAAACTCTCACTGTTTGCAGATGACATGATCCTCTATATAGAAAACCCTAAAAACTCTACCAGAAAATTACTAGAGCTAATCAATGAATATACTAAAGTTGCAGGATATAAAATTAACACACAGAAATCCCTTGCATTCCTATATACTAACAATGAACAAACAGAAAGAGAAATTAAGGAAACAATACCATTCACCATTGCAACAAAAAGAATAAAATACTTAGGAGTATATCTACCTAAAGAAACAAAAGACCTATACATAGAAAACTATAAAACACTGATGAAAGAAATCAAAGAGGACACAAACAGATGGAGAAACATACCGTGTTCATGGATTGGAAGAATCAATATTGTCAAAATGGCTATTCTACCCAAAGCAATCTATAGATTCAATGCAATCCCTATCAAGCTACCAACGGTATTTTTCACAGAACTAGACCAAAGAATTTCACAATTTGTATGGAAATACAAAAAACCTCGAATAGCCAAAGTAATCTTGAGAAAGAAGAATGGAACTGGAGGAATCAACCTGCCTGACTTCAGACTCTACTACAAAGCCACAGTCATCAAGACAGTATGGTACTGGCACAAAGACAGAAATATAGATCAATGGAACAGAATAGAAAGCCCAGAGATAAATCCACGAACCTATGGACACCTTATCTTTGACAAAGGAGGCAAGGAAAAAAAAAAAAAAAAAGACAACCTCTTTAACAAGTGGTGCTGGGAAAACTGGTCAAACACTTGTAAAAGAATGAAACTAGAACACTTTCTAACACCATACACAAAAATAAACTCAAAATGGATTAAAGATCTAAATGTAAGACCAGAAACTATAAAACTCCTAGAGGAGAACATAGGCAAACACTCTCCGACATAAATCACAGCAAGATCCTCTATGACCCACCTCCCAGAATATTGGAAATAAAAGCAAAACTAAACAAATGGGACCTAATGAAACTTAAAAGCTTTTGCACTACAAAGGAAACTATAAGTAAGGTGAAAAGACAGCCCTCAGATTGGGAGAAAATAATAGCAAATGAAGAAACAGACAAAGGATTAATCTCAAAAATATACAAGCAACTCCTGCAGCTCAATTCCAGAAAAATAAATGACCCAATCAAAAAATGGGCCAAAGAACTAAACAGACATTTCTCCAAAGAAGACATACAGATGGCTAACAAACACATGAAAAGATGCTCAACATCACTCATTATAGAGAAATGCAAATCAAAACCACAATGAGTACCATTACACGCCAGTCAGGATGGCTGCTATCCAAAAGTCTACAAGCAATAAATGCTGGAGAGGGTGTGGAGAAAAGGGAACCCTCTTACACTGTTGGTGGGAATGCAAACTAGTACAGCCACTATGGAAAACAGTGTGGAGATTTCTTAAAAAACTGGAAATAGAACTGCCATATGACCCAGCAATCCCACTTCTGGGCATACACACTGAGGAAACCAGATCTGAAAGAGACACGTGCACCCCAATGTTCATCGCAGCACTGTTTATAATAGCCAGGACATGGAAGCAACCTAGATGCCCATCAGCAGATGAATGGATAAGGAAGCTGTGGTACATATACACCATGGAATATTACTCAGCCGGTAAAAAGAATTCATTTGAATCAGTCCTAATGAGATGGATGAAACTGGAGCCCATTATACAGAGTGAAGTAAGCCAGAAAGATAAAGAACATTACAGCATACTAACACATATATATGGAATTTAGAAAGATGGTAACGATAACCCTATATGCAAAACAGAAAAAGAGACACAGAAATACAGAACAGACTTTGAACTCTGTGGGAGAATGTGAAGGTGGGATTTTCAAAAGAACAGCATGTATACTATCTATGGTGAAACAGATCACCAGCCCAGTGGGATGCATGAGACAAGTGCTCGGGCCAGGTGCACTGGGAAGACCCAGAGGAATCGGGTGGAGAGGGAGGTGGGAGGGGGGATCGGGATGGGGAATACGTGTAAATCTATGGCTGATTCATATCAATGTATGACAAAAATAAAAAATAAAAAAATAAAAAAAAAAAGAATGATTTAGTACTGCTGCTATTATAACTGCAACTACTGTTACTACTACTGGAGTCATTTTGAAATTTTGCTGGTTCAGAATGCAGA